>NC_091754.1:6368777-6668777 GCF_043380555.1 Nothobranchius furzeri
GGTGACCTTTGGGACATGGTTTTACCCGCTATAGGAATGTGCGATCATCTTGAAACGTTCAGATCACTTACAACTCAATAGATTCTACAATCCTGTAGCGTTTCAGCCTGATTGGACCTTGTTTTCACACAAATGATCCAAGAATGATGTGAAATTGTGCTTCGTGCAACATAATTCTGGGTGCCATTTACAAAGCATAAGTGCTAATGACTCCATTCCTTTTTGTGGTTGTAGGGGCTGTTGATTGGAGTACACTAAAACAAACCTGATCTCTCTAGGACATTCAGAAGCCAAGTTATAAGCCCACAAAGGTGTAACTGGACTACTTCTTTAAATTGACACCAGATCCGGTGACCTTTGGGACATGGTTTGACCCCCTTAGGAAAGTGCTATCATCATGAAACGTTCAGATCACTTACAACTCAGTACATTCTACCTTCCTGTAAAGTTTCATCCTGATTGGACCTTGTTTTCACACAAATGAACCCAGAATGATGTGAAACTGTGCTTCGTGCAACATAATTCTGGGTGCCATTTACAAACCATAAGTGCTAATGACTCCATTCCTTTTTGTGGTTGTAGGGGCTGATGATTGGAGTACATTAAAACAAACCTGATCTCTCTAGGATATTCAGAAGCCAAGTTATAAGCCCACAAATGTGTAACTGGACTACTTCTTTAAATTGACACCAGATCCGGTGACCTTTGGGACATGGTTTGACCCCCTTAGGAAAGTGCTATCATCATGAAACGTTCAGATCACTTACAACTCAATAGATTCTACCTTCCTGTAACGTTTCAGCCTGATTGGACCTTGTTTTCACACAAATGAACCCAGAATGATGTGAAATTGTGCTTCGTGCAACATAATTCTGGGTGCCAATTACAAACCATAAGTGCTAATGACTCCATTCCTTTTTGTGGTTGTAGGGGCTGTTTATTGGAGTACACTAAAATAAACCTGACCTCTCTAGGACATTCAGAAGCCAAGTTATAAGCCCACAAATGTGTAACTGGACTACTTCTTTAAAGTGACACCAGATCCGGTGACTTTTGGGACATGGTTTGACCCCCTTAGGAAAGTGCTATCATCATGAGACGTTCAGATCACTTAAAACTCAATAAATTCTACCTTCCTGTAACGTTTCAGCCTGATTGGACCTTGTTTTCACACAAATGAACCCAGAATGATGTGAAATTGTGCTTCGTGCAACATAATTCTGGGTGTCATTTACAAACCATAAGTGCTAATGACTCCATTCCTTTTTGTGGTTGTAGGGGCTGTTGATTGGAGTACACTAAAACAAACCTAACCTCTCTAGGACATTCAGAAGCCAAGTTATAAGCCCACAAAGGTGTAACTGGACTACTTCTTTAAAGTGACACCAGGCCCGGTGACCTTTGGGACATGGTTTGACCCCCTATAGGAATGTGCGATCATCATGAAACGTTCAGATCACTTACAACTCAATAGATTCTACCTTCTTGTAACGTTTCAGCCTGATTGGACCTTGTTTTCACACAAATGGACCCAGAATGATGTGAAATTGTGCTTCGTGCAACATAATTCTGGGTGCCATTTACAAACCATAAGTGCTAATGACTCCATTCCTTTTTGTGGTTGTAGGGGCTGTTGATTGGAGTATACTAAAACAAACCTGATCTCTCTAGGACATTCAGAAGCCAAGTTATAAGCCCACAAATGTGTAACTGGACTACTTCTTTAAATTGACACCAGATCTGGTGACCTTTGGGACATGGTTTGACTCCCTTAGGAAAGTGCTATCATCATGAAACATTCAGATCACTTACAACTCAATAGAATCTACCTTCCTGTAACGTTTCAGCCTGATTGGACCTTGTTTTCACACAAATGGACCCAGAATGATGTGAAATTGTGCTTCGTGCAACATAATTCTGGGTGCCATTTACAAACCATAAGTGCTAATGACACAAATCCTTTTTCTGGTTGTAGGGGCTGTTGATTGGAGTACACTAAAACAAACCTGACCTCTCTAGGACATTCAGAAGCCAAGTTATAAGCCAACAAAGGTGTAACTGGACTACTTATTTAAAGTGACACCAGGCCCGGTGACCTTTGGGACAAGGTTTGACCCCCTATAGGAATGTGCGATCATCATGAAACGTTCAGATCTCTTACAACTCAATAGATTCTACCTTTTTGTAACATTTCAGCCTGATTGGACCTTGTTTTCACACAAATGGACCCAGAATGATGTGAAATTGTGCTTCGTGCAACATAATTCTGGGTGCCATTTACAAACCATAAGTGCTAATGACTCCATTCCTTTTTGTGGTTGTAGGGGCTTTTGATTGGAGTACACTAAAACAAACCTGATCTCTCTAGGACATTCAGAAGCCAAGTTATAAGCACACAAATGTGTAACTGGACTACTTCTTTAAATTGACACCAGATCCGGTGACCTTTGGGACATGGTTTGACCCCCTTAGGAAAGTGCTATCATCATGAAACGTTCAGATCACTTACAACTCAATAGATTCTACCTTCCTGTAACGTTTCAGCCTGATTGGACCTTGTTTTCACACAAATGAACCCAGAATGATGTGAAATTGTGCTTCGTGCAACATAATTCTGAGTGCCACTTACAACCATAAGTGCTAATGACTCCATTCCTTTATGTGGTTGTAGGGGCTGTTGATTGGAGTACATTAAAACAAACCTGATCTCTCTAGGACATTCAGAAGCCAAGTTATAAGCCCACAAATGTGTAACTGGACTAATTATTTAAATTGACACCAGATCCGGTGACCTTTGGGACATGGTTTGACCACCTTAGGAAAGTGCTATCATCATGAAACGTTCAGATCACTTACAACTCAATAGATTCTACCTTCCTGTAACGTTTCAGCCTGATTGGACCTTGTTTTCACACAAATGAACCCAGAATGATGTGAAATTGTGCTTCGTTCAACATAATTCTGGGTGCCATTTAAAAACCATAAGTGCTAATGACTCCATTCCTTTTTGTGGTTGTAGGGGCTGTTCATGGGAGTATACTAAAACAAACCTGATCTCTCTAGGACATTCAGAAGCCAAGTTATAAGCCCACAAATGTGTAACTGGACTACTTCTTTAAATTGACACCAGATCCGGTGACCTTAGGGACATGGTTTGACCCCCTTAGGAAAGTGCTATCATCATGAAACGTTCAGATCACTTACAACTCAATAGATTCTACCTTCCTGTAACGTTTCAGCCTGATTGGACCTTGTTTTCACACAAATGAACACAGAATGATGTGAAATTGTGCTTCGTGCAACATAATTCTGGGTGCCAATTACAAACCATAAGTGCTAATGACTCCATTCCTTTTTGTGGTTGTAGGGGCTGTTTATTGGAGTACACTAAAACAAACCTGACCTCTCTAGGACATTCAGAAGCCAAGTTATAAGCCCACAAATGTGTAACTGGACTACTTCTTTAAAGTGACACCAGATCCAGTGACTTTTGGGACATGGTTTGACCCCCTTAGGAAAGTGCTATCATCATGAAACGTTCAGATCACTTACAACTCAATAGATTCTACCTTCCTGTAACGTTTCAGCCTGATTGGACATTGTTTTCACACAAATGAACCCAGAATGATGTGAAATTGTGCTTCGTTCAACATAATTCTGGGTGCCATTTAAAAACCATAAGTGCTAATGACTCCATTCCTTTTTGTGGTTGTAGGGGCTGTTGATTGGAGTACACTCAAACAAACCTGACCTCTCTAGGACATTCAGAAGCCAAGTTATAAGCCCACAAAGGTGTAACTGGACTACTTCTTTAAAGTGACACCAGGCCCGGTGACCTTTGGGACATGGTTTGACCCCCTATAGGAATGTGCGATCATCATGAAACGTTCAGATCACTTACAACTCAATAGATTCTACCTTCTTGTAACGTTTCAGCCTGATTGGACCTTGTTTTCACACAAATGGACCCAGAATGATGTGAAATTGTGCTTCGTGCAACATAATTCTGGGTGCCATTTACAAACCATAAGTGCTAATGACTCCATTCCTTTTTGTGGTTGTAGGGGCTGTTTATTGGAGTTCACTAAAACAAACCTGACCTCTCTAGGACATTCAGAAGCCAAGTTATAAGCCCACAAATGTGTAACTGGACTACTTCTTTAAAGTGACACCAGATCCGGTGACCTTTGGGACATGGTTTGACCCCCTTAGGAAAGTGCTATCATCATGAAACGTTCAGATCACTTACAACTCAATAGATTCTACCTTCCTGTAACGTTTCAGCCTGATTGGACCTTGTTTTCACACAAATAAACCCAGAATGATGTGAAATTGTGCTTCGTGCAACATAATTCTGGGTGCAATTTACAAACCATAAGTGCTAATGACTCCATTCCTTTTTGTGGTTGTAGGGGCTGTTGATTGGAGTACACTAAAACAAACCTAACCTCTCTAGGACATTCAGAAGCCAAGTTATAAGCCCACAAAGGTGTAACTGGACTACTTCTTTAAAGTGACACCAGGCCCGGTGACCTTTGGGACATGGTTTTACCCCCTATAGGAATGTGCGATCATCTTGAAACGTTCAGATCACTTACAACTCAGTAGATTCTACAATCCTGTAGCGTTTCAGCCTGATTGGACCTTGTTTTCACACAAATGATCCAAGAATGATGTGAAATTGTGCTTCGTGCAACATAATTCTGGGTGCCATTTACAAAGCATAAGTGCTAATGACTCCATTCCTTTTTGTGGTTGTAGGGGCTGTTGATTGGAGTACACTAAAACAAACCTGATCTCTCTAGGACATTCAGAAGCCAAGTTATAAGCCCACAAAGGTGTAACTGGACTACTTCTTTAAATTGACACCAGATCCGGTGACCTTTGGGACATGGTTTGACCCCCTTAGGAAAGTGCTATCATCATGAAACGTTCAGATCACTTACAACTCAGTACATTCTACCTTCCTGTAAAGTTTCAGCCTGATTGGACCTTGTTTTCACACAAATGAACCCAGAATGATGTGAAACTGTGCTTCGTGCAACATAATTCTGGGTGCCATTTACAAACCATAAGTGCTAATGACTCCATTCCTTTTTGTGGTTGTAGGGGCTGTTGATTGGAGTACATTAAAACAAACCTGATCTCTCTAGGATATTCAGAAGCCAAGTTATAAGCCCACAAATGTGTAACTGGACTACTTCTTTAAATTGACACCAGATCCGGTGACCTTTGGGACATGGTTTGACCCCCTTAGGAAAGTGCTATCATCATGAAACGTTCAGATCACTTACAACTCAATAGATTCTACCTTCCTGTAACGTTTCAGCCTGATTGGACCTTGTTTTCACACAAATGAACCCAGAATGATGTGAAATTGTGCTTCGTGCAACATAATTCTGGGTGCCAATTACAAACCATAAGTGCTAATGACTCCATTCCTTTTTGTGGTTGTAGGGGCTGTTTATTGGAGTACACTAAAACAAACCTGACCTCTCTAGGACATTCAGAAGCCAAGTTATAAGCCCACAAATGTGTAACTGGACTACTTCTTTAAAGTGACACCAGATCCGGTGACTTTTGGGACATGGTTTGACCCCCTTAGGAAAGTGCTATCATCATGAAACGTTCAGATCACTTACAACTCAATAGATTCTACCTTCCTGTAACGTTTCAGCCTGATTGAACCTTGTTTTCACACAAATAAACCCAGAATGATGTGAAATTGTGCTTCGTGCAACATAATTCTGGGTGCAATTTACAAACCATAAGTGCTAATGACTCCATTCCTTTTTGTGGTTGTAGGGGCTGTTGATTGGAGTACACTAAAACAAACCTAACCTCTCTAGGACATTCAGAAGCCAAGTTATAAGCCCACAAAGGTGTAACTGGACTACTTATTTAAAGTGACACCAGGCCCGGTGACCTTTGGGACATGGTTTTAGCCCCTATAGGAATGTGCGATCATCTTGAAACGTTCAGATCACTTACAACTCAATAGATTCTACAATCCTGTAGCGTTTCAGCCTGATTGGACCTTGTTTTCACACAAATGATCCAAGAATGATGTGAAATTGTGCTTCGTGCAACATAATTCTGGGTGCCATTTACAAAGCATAAGTGCTAATGACTCCATTCCTTTTTGTGGTTGTAGGGGCTGTTGATTGGAGTACACTAAAACAAACCTGATCTCTCTAGGACATTCAGAAGCCAAGTTATAAGCCCACAAAGGTGTAACTGGACTACTTCTTTAAATTGACACCAGATCCGGTGACCTTTGGGACATGGTTTGACCCCCTTAGGAAAGTGCTATCATCATGAAACGTTCAGATCACTTACAACTCAGTACATTCTACCTTCCTGTAAAGTTTCATCCTGATTGGACCTTGTTTTCACACAAATGAACCCAGAATGATGTGAAACTGTGCTTCGTGCAACATAATTCTGGGTGCCATTTACAAACCATAAGTGCTAATGACTCCATTCCTTTTTGTGGTTGTAGGGGCTGTTGATTGGAGTACATTAAAACAAACCTGATCTCTCTAGGATATTCAGAAGCCAAGTTATAAGCCCACAAATGTGTAACTGGACTACTTCTTTAAATTGACACCAGATCCGGTGACCTTTGGGACATGGTTTGACCCCCTTAGGAAAGTGCTATCATCATGAAAAATTCAGATCACTTACAACTCAATAGATTCTACCTTCCTGTAACGTTTCAGCCTGATTGGACCTTGTTTTCACACAAATGAACCCAGAATGATGTGAAATTGTGCTTCGTGCAACATAATTCTGGGTGCCAATTACAAACCATAAGTGCTAATGACTCCATTCCTTTTTGTGGTTGTAGGGGCTGTTTATTGGAGTACACTAAAACAAACCTGACCTCTCTAGGACATTCAGAAGCCAAGTTATAAGCCCACAAATGTGTAACTGGACTACTTCTTTAAAGTGACACCAGATCCGGTGACTTTTGGGACATGGTTTGACCCCCTTAGGAAAGTGCTATCATCATGAAACGTTCAGATCACTTACAACTCAATAGATTCTACCTTCCTGTAACGTTTCAGCCTGATTGAACCTTGTTTTCACACAAATAAACCCAGAATGATGTGAAATTGTGCTTCGTGCAACATAATTCTGGGTGCAATTTACAAACCATAAGTGCTAATGACTCCATTCCTTTTTGTGGTTGTAGGGGCTGTTGATTGGAGTACACTAAAACAAACCTAACCTCTCTAGGACATTCAGAAGCCAAGTTATAAGCCCACAAAGGTGTAACTGGACTACTTATTTAAAGTGACACCAGGCCCGGTGACCTTTGGGACATGGTTTTAGCCCCTATAGGAATGTGCGATCATCTTGAAACGTTCAGATCACTTACAACTCAATAGATTCTACAATCCTGTAGCGTTTCAGCCTGATTGGACCTTGTTTTCACACAAATGATCCAAGAATGATGTGAAATTGTGCTTCGTGCAACATAATTCTGGGTGCCATTTACAAAGCATAAGTGCTAATGACTCCATTCCTTTTTGTGGTTGTAGGGGCTGTTGATTGGAGTACACTAAAACAAACCTGATCTCTCTAGGACATTCAGAAGCCAAGTTATAAGCCCACAAAGGTGTAACTGGACTACTTCTTTAAATTGACACCAGATCCGGTGACCTTTGGGACATGGTTTGACCCCCTTAGGAAAGTGCTATCATCATGAAACGTTCAGATCACTTACAACTCAGTACATTCTACCTTCCTGTAAAGTTTCATCCTGATTGGACCTTGTTTTCACACAAATGAACCCAGAATGATGTGAAACTGTGCTTCGTGCAACATAATTCTGGGTGCCATTTACAAACCATAAGTGCTAATGACTCCATTCCTTTTTGTGGTTGTAGGGGCTGTTGATTGGAGTACATTAAAACAAACCTGATCTCTCTAGGATATTCAGAAGCCAAGTTATAAGCCCACAAATGTGTAACTGGACTACTTCTTTAAATTGACACCAGATCCGGTGACCTTTGGGACATGGTTTGACCCCCTTAGGAAAGTGCTATCATCATGAAAAATTCAGATCACTTACAACTCAATAGATTCTACCTTCCTGTAACGTTTCAGCCTGATTGGACCTTGTTTTCACACAAATGAACCCAGAATGATGTGAAATTGTGCTTCGTGCAACATAATTCTGGGTGCCAATTACAAACCATAAGTGCTAATGACTCCATTCCTTTTTGTGGTTGTAGGGGCTGTTTATTGGAGTACACTAAAACAAACCTGACCTCTCTAGGACATTCAGAAGCCAAGTTATAAGCCCACAAATGTGTAACTGGACTACTTCTTTAAAGTGACACCAGATCCGGTGACTTTTGGGACATGGTTTGACCCCCTTAGGAAAGTGCTATCATCATGAAACGTTCAGATCACTTACAACTCAATAGATTCTACCTTCCTGTAACGTTTCAGCCTGATTGAACCTTGTTTTCACACAAATAAACCCAGAATGATGTGAAATTGTGCTTCGTGCAACATAATTCTGGGTGCAATTTACAAACCATAAGTGCTAATGACTCCATTCCTTTTTGTGGTTGTAGGGGCTGTTGATTGGAGTACACTAAAACAAACCTAACCTCTCTAGGACATTCAGAAGCCAAGTTATAAGCCCACAAAGGTGTAACTGGACTACTTCTTTAAAGTGACACCAGGCCCGGTGACCTTTGGGACATGGTTTTACCCCCTATAGGAATGTGCGATCATCTTGAAACGTTCAGATCACTTACAACTCAATAGATTCTACAATCCTGTAGCGTTTCAGCCTGATTGGACCTTGTTTTCACACAAATGATCCAAGAATGATGTGAAATTGTGCTTCGTGCAACATAATTCTGGGTGCCATTTACAAAGCATAAGTGCTAATGACTCCATTCCTTTTTGTGGTTGTAGGGGCTGTTGATTGGAGTACACTAAAACAAACCTGATCTCTCTAGGACATTCAGAAGCCAAGTTATAAGCCCACAAAGGTGTAACTGGACTACTTCTTTAAATTGACACCAGATCCGGTGACCTTTGGGACATGGTTTGACCCCCTTAGGAAAGTGCTATCATCATGAAACGTTCAGATCACTTACAACTCAGTACATTCTACCTTCCTGTAAAGTTTCATCCTGATTGGACCTTGTTTTCACACAAATGAACCCAGAATGATGTGAAACTGTGCTTCGTGCAACATAATTCTGGGTGCCATTTACAAACCATAAGTGCTAATGACTCCATTCCTTTTTGTGGTTGTAGGGGCTGTTGATTGGAGTACATTAAAACAAACCTGATCTCTCTAGGATATTCAGAAGCCAAGTTATAAGCCCACAAATGTGTAACTGGACTACTTCTTTAAATTGACACCAGATCCGGTGACCTTTGGGACATGGTTTGACCCCCTTAGGAAAGTGCTATCATCATGAAACGTTCAGATCACTTACAACTCAATAGATTCTACCTTCCTGTAACGTTTCAGCCTGATTGGACCTTGTTTTCACACAAATGAACCCAGAATGATGTGAAATTGTGCTTCGTGCAACATATTTCTGGGTGCCAATTACAAACCATAAGTGCTAATGACTCCATTCCTTTTTGTGGTTGTAGGGGCTGTTTATTGGAGTACACTAAAATAAACCTGACCTCTCTAGGACATTCAGAAGCCAAGTTATAAGCCCACAAATGTGTAACTGGACTACTTCTTTAAAGTGACACCAGATCCGGTGACTTTTGGGACATGGTTTGACCCCCTTAGGAAAGTGCTATCATCATGAGACGTTCAGATCACTTAAAACTCAATAAATTCTACCTTCCTGTAACGTTTCAGCCTGATTGGACCTTGTTTTCACACAAATGAACCCAGAATGATGTGAAATTGTGCTTCGTGCAACATAATTCTGGGTGTCATTTACAAACCATAAGTGCTAATGACTCCATTCCTTTTTGTGGTTGTAGGGGCTGTTGATTGGAGTACACTAAAACAAACCTAACCTCTCTAGGACATTCAGAAGCCAAGTTATAAGCCCACAAAGGTGTAACTGGACTACTTCTTTAAAGTGACACCAGGCCCGGTGACCTTTGGGACATGGTTTGACCCCCTATAGGAATGTGCGATCATCATGAAACGTTCAGATCACTTACAACTCAATAGATTCTACCTTCTTGTAACGTTTCAGCCTGATTGGACCTTGTTTTCACACAAATGGACCCAGAATGATGTGAAATTGTGCTTCGTGCAACATAATTCTGGGTGCCATTTACAAACCATAAGTGCTAATGACTCCATTCCTTTTTGTGGTTGTAGGGGCTGTTGATTGGAGTATACTAAAACAAACCTGATCTCTCTAGGACATTCAGAAGCCAAGTTATAAGCCCACAAATGTGTAACTGGACTACTTCTTTAAATTGACACCAGATCTGGTGACCTTTGGGACATGGTTTGACTCCCTTAGGAAAGTGCTATCATCATGAAACATTCAGATCACTTACAACTCAATAGAATCTACCTTCCTGTAACGTTTCAGCCTGATTGGACCTTGTTTTCACACAAATGGACCCAGAATGATGTGAAATTGTGCTTCGTGCAACATAATTCTGGGTGCCATTTACAAACCATAAGTGCTAATGACACAAATCCTTTTTCTGGTTGTAGGGGCTGTTGATTGGAGTACACTAAAACAAACCTGACCTCTCTAGGACATTCAGAAGCCAAGTTATAAGCCAACAAAGGTGTAACTGGACTACTTATTTAAAGTGACACCAGGCCCGGTGACCTTTGGGACATGGTTTGACCCCCTATAGGAATGTGCGATCATCATGAAACGTTCAGATCTCTTACAACTCAATAGATTCTACCTTTTTGTAACATTTCAGCCTGATTGGACCTTGTTTTCACACAAATGGACCCAGAATGATGTGAAATTGTGCTTCGTGCAACATAATTCTGGGTGCCATTTACAAACCATAAGTGCTAATGACTCCATTCCTTTTTGTGGTTGTAGGGGCTTTTGATTGGAGTACACTAAAACAAACCTGATCTCTCTAGGACATTCAGAAGCCAAGTTATAAGCCCACAAATGTGTAACTGGACTACTTCTTTAAATTGACACCAGATCCGGTGACCTTTGGGACATGGTTTGACCCCCTTAGGAAAGTGCTATCATCATGAAACGTTCAGATCACTTACAACTCAATAGATTCTACCTTCCTGTAACGTTTCAGCCTGATTGGACCTTGTTTTCACACAAATGAACCCAGAATGATGTGAAATTGTGCTTCGTGCAACATAATTCTGAGTGCCACTTACAACCATAAGTGCTAATGACTCCATTCCTTTATGTGGTTGTAGGGGCTGTTGATTGGAGTACATTAAAACAAACCTGATCTCTCTAGGACATTCAGAAGCCAAGTTATAAGCCCACAAATGTGTAACTGGACTAATTATTTAAATTGACACCAGATCCGGTGACCTTTGGGACATGGTTTGACCACCTTAGGAAAGTGCTATCATCATGAAACGTTCAGATCACTTACAACTCAATAGATTCTACCTTCCTGTAACGTTTCAGCCTGATTGGACCTTGTTTTCACACAAATGAACCCAGAATGATGTGAAATTGTGCTTCGTTCAACATAATTCTGGGTGCCATTTAAAAACCATAAGTGCTAATGACTCCATTCCTTTTTGTGGTTGTAGGGGCTGTTCATGGGAGTATACTAAAACAAACCTGATCTCTCTAGGACATTCAGAAGCCAAGTTATAAGCCCACAAATGTGTAACTGGACTACTTCTTTAAATTGACACCAGATCCGGTGACCTTAGGGACATGGTTTGACCCCCTTAGGAAAGTGCTATCATCATGAAACGTTCAGATCACTTACAACTCAATAGATTCTACCTTCCTGTAACGTTTCAGCCTGATTGGACCTTGTTTTCACACAAATGAACACAGAATGATGTGAAATTGTGCTTCGTGCAACATAATTCTGGGTGCCAATTACAAACCATAAGTGCTAATGACTCCATTACTTTTTGTGGTTGTAGGGGCTGTTTATTGGAGTACACTAAAACAAACCTGACCTCTCTAGGACATTCAGAAGCCAAGTTATAAGCCCACAAATGTGTAACTGGACTACTTCTTTAAAGTGACACCAGATCCAGTGACTTTTGGGACATGGTTTGACCCCCTTAGGAAAGTGCTATCATCATGAAACGTTCAGATCACTTACAACTCAATAGATTCTACCTTCCTGTAACGTTTCAGCCTGATTGGACATTGTTTTCACACAAATGAACCCAGAATGATGTGAAATTGTGCTTCGTTCAACATAATTCTGGGTGCCATTTAAAAACCATAAGTGCTAATGACTCCATTCCTTTTTGTGGTTGTAGGGGCTGTTGATTGGAGTACACTCAAACAAACCTGACCTCTCTAGGACATTCAGAAGCCAAGTTATAAGCCCACAAAGGTGTAACTGGACTACTTCTTTAAAGTGACACCAGGCCCGGTGACCTTTGGGACATGGTTTGACCCCCTATAGGAATGTGCGATCATCATGAAACGTTCAGATCACTTACAACTCAATAGATTCTACCTTCTTGTAACGTTTCAGCCTGATTGGACCTTGTTTTCACACAAATGGACCCAGAATGATGTGAAATTGTGCTTCGTGCAACATAATTCTGGGTGCCATTTACAAACCATAAGTGCTAATGACTCCATTCCTTTTTGTGGTTGTAGGGGCTGTTTATTGGAGTACACTAAAACAAACCTGACCTCTCTAGGACATTCAGAAGCCAAGTTATAAGCCCACAAATGTGTAACTGGACTACTTCTTTAAAGTGACACCAGATCCGGTGACCTTTGGGACATGGTTTGACCCCCTTAGGAAAGTGCTATCATCATGAAACGTTCAGATCACTTACAACTCAATAGATTCTACCTTCCTGTAACGTTTCAGCCTGATTGGACCTTGTTTTCACACAAATAAACCCAGAATGATGTGAAATTGTGCTTCGTGCAACATAATTCTGGGTGCAATTTACAAACCATAAGTGCTAATGACTCCATTCCTTTTTGTGGTTGTAGGGGCTGTTGATTGGAGTACACTAAAACAAACCTAACCTCTCTAGGACATTCAGAAGCCAAGTTATAAGCCCACAAAGGTGTAACTGGACTACTTCTTTAAAGTGACACCAGGCCCGGTGACCTTTGGGACATGGTTTTACCCCCTATAGGAATGTGCGATCATCTTGAAACGTTCAGATCACTTACAACTCAGTAGATTCTACAATCCTGTAGCGTTTCAGCCTGATTGGACCTTGTTTTCACACAAATGATCCAAGAATGATGTGAAATTGTGCTTCGTGCAACATAATTCTGGGTGCCATTTACAAAGCATAAGTGCTAATGACTCCATTCCTTTTTGTGGTTGTAGGGGCTGTTGATTGGAGTACACTAAAACAAACCTGATCTCTCTAGGACATTCAGAAGCCAAGTTATAAGCCCACAAAGGTGTAACTGGACTACTTCTTTAAATTGACACCAGATCCGGTGACCTTTGGGACATGGTTTGACCCCCTTAGGAAAGTGCTATCATCATGAAACGTTCAGATCACTTACAACTCAGTACATTCTACCTTCCTGTAAAGTTTCAGCCTGATTGGACCTTGTTTTCACACAAATGAACCCAGAATGATGTGAAACTGTGCTTCGTGCAACATAATTCTGGGTGCCATTTACAAACCATAAGTGCTAATGACTCCATTCCTTTTTGTGGTTGTAGGGGCTGTTGATTGGAGTACATTAAAACAAACCTGATCTCTCTAGGATATTCAGAAGCCAAGTTATAAGCCCACAAATGTGTAACTGGACTACTTCTTTAAATTGACACCAGATCCGGTGACTTTTGGGACATGGTTTGACCCCCTTAGGAAAGTGCTATCATCATGAAACGTTCAGATCACTTACAACTCAATAGATTCTACCTTCCTGTAACGTTTCAGCCTGATTGAACCTTGTTTTCACACAAATAAACCCAGAATGATGTGAAATTGTGCTTCGTGCAACATAATTCTGGGTGCAATTTACAAACCATAAGTGCTAATGACTCCATTCCTTTTTGTGGTTGTAGGGGCTGTTGATTGGAGTACACTAAAACAAACCTAACCTCTCTAGGACATTCAGAAGCCAAGTTATAAGCCCACAAAGGTGTAACTGGACTACTTATTTAAAGTGACACCAGGCCCGGTGACCTTTGGGACATGGTTTTAGCCCCTATAGGAATGTGCGATCATCTTGAAACGTTCAGATCACTTACAACTCAATAGATTCTACAATCCTGTAGCGTTTCAGCCTGATTGGACCTTGTTTTCACACAAATGATCCAAGAATGATGTGAAATTGTGCTTCGTGCAACATAATTCTGGGTGCCATTTACAAAGCATAAGTGCTAATGACTCCATTCCTTTTTGTGGTTGTAGGGGCTGTTGATTGGAGTACACTAAAACAAACCTGATCTCTCTAGGACATTCAGAAGCCAAGTTATAAGCCCACAAAGGTGTAACTGGACTACTTCTTTAAATTGACACCAGATCCGGTGACCTTTGGGACATGGTTTGACCCCCTTAGGAAAGTGCTATCATCATGAAACGTTCAGATCACTTACAACTCAGTACATTCTACCTTCCTGTAAAGTTTCATCCTGATTGGACCTTGTTTTCACACAAATGAACCCAGAATGATGTGAAACTGTGCTTCGTGCAACATAATTCTGGGTGCCATTTACAAACCATAAGTGCTAATGACTCCATTCCTTTTTGTGGTTGTAGGGGCTGTTGATTGGAGTACATTAAAACAAACCTGATCTCTCTAGGATATTCAGAAGCCAAGTTATAAGCCCACAAATGTGTAACTGGACTACTTCTTTAAATTGACACCAGATCCGGTGACCTTTGGGACATGGTTTGACCCCCTTAGGAAAGTGCTATCATCATGAAAAATTCAGATCACTTACAACTCAATAGATTCTACCTTCCTGTAACGTTTCAGCCTGATTGGACCTTGTTTTCACACAAATGAACCCAGAATGATGTGAAATTGTGCTTCGTGCAACATAATTCTGGGTGCCAATTACAAACCATAAGTGCTAATGACTCCATTCCTTTTTGTGGTTGTAGGGGCTGTTTATTGGAGTACACTAAAACAAACCTGACCTCTCTAGGACATTCAGAAGCCAAGTTATAAGCCCACAAATGTGTAACTGGACTACTTCTTTAAAGTGACACCAGATCCGGTGACTTTTGGGACATGGTTTGACCCCCTTAGGAAAGTGCTATCATCATGAAACGTTCAGATCACTTACAACTCAATAGATTCTACCTTCCTGTAACGTTTCAGCCTGATTGAACCTTGTTTTCACACAAATAAACCCAGAATGATGTGAAATTGTGCTTCGTGCAACATAATTCTGGGTGCAATTTACAAACCATAAGTGCTAATGACTCCATTCCTTTTTGTGGTTGTAGGGGCTGTTGATTGGAGTACACTAAAACAAACCTAACCTCTCTAGGACATTCAGAAGCCAAGTTATAAGCCCACAAAGGTGTAACTGGACTACTTCTTTAAAGTGACACCAGGCCCGGTGACCTTTGGGACATGGTTTTACCCCCTATAGGAATGTGCGATCATCTTGAAACGTTCAGATCACTTACAACTCAATAGATTCTACAATCCTGTAGCGTTTCAGCCTGATTGGACCTTGTTTTCACACAAATGATCCAAGAATGATGTGAAATTGTGCTTCGTGCAACATAATTCTGGGTGCCATTTACAAAGCATAAGTGCTAATGACTCCATTCCTTTTTGTGGTTGTAGGGGCTGTTGATTGGAGTACACTAAAACAAACCTGATCTCTCTAGGACATTCAGAAGCCAAGTTATAAGCCCACAAAGGTGTAACTGGACTACTTCTTTAAATTGACACCAGATCCGGTGACCTTTGGGACATGGTTTGACCCCCTTAGGAAAGTGCTATCATCATGAAACGTTCAGATCACTTACAACTCAGTACATTCTACCTTCCTGTAAAGTTTCATCCTGATTGGACCTTGTTTTCACACAAATGAACCCAGAATGATGTGAAACTGTGCTTCGTGCAACATAATTCTGGGTGCCATTTACAAACCATAAGTGCTAATGACTCCATTCCTTTTTGTGGTTGTAGGGGCTGTTGATTGGAGTACATTAAAACAAACCTGATCTCTCTAGGATATTCAGAAGCCAAGTTATAAGCCCACAAATGTGTAACTGGACTACTTCTTTAAATTGACACCAGATCCGGTGACCTTTGGGACATGGTTTGACCCCCTTAGGAAAGTGCTATCATCATGAAACGTTCAGATCACTTACAACTCAATAGATTCTACCTTCCTGTAACGTTTCAGCCTGATTGGACCTTGTTTTCACACAAATGAACCCAGAATGATGTGAAATTGTGCTTCGTGCAACATAATTCTGGGTGCCAATTACAAACCATAAGTGCTAATGACTCCATTCCTTTTTGTGGTTGTAGGGGCTGTTTATTGGAGTACACTAAAATAAACCTGACCTCTCTAGGACATTCAGAAGCCAAGTTATAAGCCCACAAATGTGTAACTGGACTACTTCTTTAAAGTGACACCAGATCCGGTGACTTTTGGGACATGGTTTGACCCCCTTAGGAAAGTGCTATCATCATGAGACGTTCAGATCACTTAAAACTCAATAAATTCTACCTTCCTGTAACGTTTCAGCCTGATTGGACCTTGTTTTCACACAAATGAACCCAGAATGATGTGAAATTGTGCTTCGTGCAACATAATTCTGGGTGTCATTTACAAACCATAAGTGCTAATGACTCCATTCCTTTTTGTGGTTGTAGGGGCTGTTGATTGGAGTACACTAAAACAAACCTAACCTCTCTAGGACATTCAGAAGCCAAGTTATAAGCCCACAAAGGTGTAACTGGACTACTTCTTTAAAGTGACACCAGGCCCGGTGACCTTTGGGACATGGTTTGACCCCCTATAGGAATGTGCGATCATCATGAAACGTTCAGATCACTTACAACTCAATAGATTCTACCTTCTTGTAACGTTTCAGCCTGATTGGACCTTGTTTTCACACAAATGGACCCAGAATGATGTGAAATTGTGCTTCGTGCAACATAATTCTGGGTGCCATTTACAAACCATAAGTGCTAATGACTCCATTCCTTTTTGTGGTTGTAGGGGCTGTTGATTGGAGTATACTAAAACAAACCTGATCTCTCTAGGACATTCAGAAGCCAAGTTATAAGCCCACAAATGTGTAACTGGACTACTTCTTTAAATTGACACCAGATCTGGTGACCTTTGGGACATGGTTTGACTCCCTTAGGAAAGTGCTATCATCATGAAACATTCAGATCACTTACAACTCAATAGAATCTACCTTCCTGTAACGTTTCAGCCTGATTGGACCTTGTTTTCACACAAATGGACCCAGAATGATGTGAAATTGTGCTTCGTGCAACATAATTCTGGGTGCCATTTACAAACCATAAGTGCTAATGACACAAATCCTTTTTCTGGTTGTAGGGGCTGTTGATTGGAGTACACTAAAACAAACCTGACCTCTCTAGGACATTCAGAAGCCAAGTTATAAGCCAACAAAGGTGTAACTGGACTACTTATTTAAAGTGACACCAGGCCCGGTGACCTTTGGGACATGGTTTGACCCCCTATAGGAATGTGCGATCATCATGAAACGTTCAGATCTCTTACAACTCAATAGATTCTACCTTTTTGTAACATTTCAGCCTGATTGGACCTTGTTTTCACACAAATGGACCCAGAATGATGTGAAATTGTGCTTCGTGCAACATAATTCTGGGTGCCATTTACAAACCATAAGTGCTAATGACTCCATTCCTTTTTGTGGTTGTAGGGGCTTTTGATTGGAGTACACTAAAACAAACCTGATCTCTCTAGGACATTCAGAAGCCAAGTTATAAGCCCACAAATGTGTAACTGGACTACTTCTTTAAATTGACACCAGATCCGGTGACCTTTGGGACATGGTTTGACCCCCTTAGGAAAGTGCTATCATCATGAAACGTTCAGATCACTTACAACTCAATAGATTCTACCTTCCTGTAACGTTTCAGCCTGATTGGACCTTGTTTTCACACAAATGAACCCAGAATGATGTGAAATTGTGCTTCGTGCAACATAATTCTGAGTGCCACTTACAACCATAAGTGCTAATGACTCCATTCCTTTATGTGGTTGTAGGGGCTGTTGATTGGAGTACATTAAAACAAACCTGATCTCTCTAGGACATTCAGAAGCCAAGTTATAAGCCCACAAATGTGTAACTGGACTAATCATTTAAATTGACACCAGATCCGGTGACCTTTGGGACATGGTTTGACCACCTTAGGAAAGTGCTATCATCATGAAACGTTCAGATCACTTACAACTCAATAGATTCTACCTTCCTGTAACGTTTCAGCCTGATTGGACCTTGTTTTCACACAAATGAACCCAGAATGATGTGAAATTGTGCTTCGTTCAACATAATTCTGGGTGCCATTTAAAAACCATAAGTGCTAATGACTCCATTCCTTTTTGTGGTTGTAGGGGCTGTTCATGGGAGTATACTAAAACAAACCTGATCTCTCTAGGACATTCAGAAGCCAAGTTATAAGCCCACAAATGTGTAACTGGACTACTTCTTTAAATTGACACCAGATCCGGTGACCTTAGGGACATGGTTTGACCCCCTTAGGAAAGTGCTATCATCATGAAACGTTCAGATCACTTACAACTCAATAGATTCTACCTTCCTGTAACGTTTCAGCCTGATTGGACCTTGTTTTCACACAAATGAACACAGAATGATGTGAAATTGTGCTTCGTGCAACATAATTCTGGGTGCCAATTACAAACCATAAGTGCTAATGACTCCATTACTTTTTGTGGTTGTAGGGGCTGTTTATTGGAGTACACTAAAACAAACCTGACCTCTCTAGGACATTCAGAAGCCAAGTTATAAGCCCACAAATGTGTAACTGGACTACTTCTTTAAAGTGACACCAGATCCAGTGACTTTTGGGACATGGTTTGACCCCCTTAGGAAAGTGCTATCATCATGAAACGTTCAGATCACTTACAACTCAATAGATTCTACCTTCCTGTAACGTTTCAGCCTGATTGGACATTGTTTTCACACAAATGAACCCAGAATGATGTGAAATTGTGCTTCGTTCAACATAATTCTGGGTGCCATTTAAAAACCATAAGTGCTAATGACTCCATTCCTTTTTGTGGTTGTAGGGGCTGTTGATTGGAGTACACTCAAACAAACCTGACCTCTCTAGGACATTCAGAAGCCAAGTTATAAGCCCACAAAGGTGTAACTGGACTACTTCTTTAAAGTGACACCAGGCCCGGTGACCTTTGGGACATGGTTTGACCCCCTATAGGAATGTGCGATCATCATGAAACGTTCAGATCACTTACAACTCAATAGATTCTACCTTCTTGTAACGTTTCAGCCTGATTGGACCTTGTTTTCACACAAATGGACCCAGAATTATGTGAAATTGTGCTTCGTGCAACATAATTCTGGGTGCCATTTACAAACCATAAGTGCTAATGACTCCATTCCTTTTTGTGGTTGTAGGGGCTGTTTATTGGAGTACACTAAAACAAACCTGACCTCTCTAGGACATTCAGAAGCCAAGTTATAAGCCCACAAATGTGTAACTGGACTACTTCTTTAAAGTGACACCAGATCCGGTGACCTTTGGGACATGGTTTGACCCCCTTAGGAAAGTGCTATCATCATGAAACGTTCAGATCACTTACAACTCAATAGATTCTACCTTCCTGTAACGTTTCAGCCTGATTGGACCTTGTTTTCACACAAATAAACCCAGAATGATGTGAAATTGTGCTTCGTGCAACATAATTCTGGGTGCAATTTACAAACCATAAGTGCTAATGACTCCATTCCTTTTTGTGGTTGTAGGGGCTGTTGATTGGAGTACACTAAAACAAACCTAACCTCTCTAGGACATTCAGAAGCCAAGTTATAAGCCCACAAAGGTGTAACTGGACTACTTCTTTAAAGTGACACCAGGCCCGGTGACCTTTGGGACATGGTTTTACCCCCTATAGGAATGTGCGATCATCTTGAAACGTTCAGATCACTTACAACTCAGTAGATTCTACAATCCTGTAGCGTTTCAGCCTGATTGGACCTTGTTTTCACACAAATGATCCAAGAATGATGTGAAATTGTGCTTCGTGCAACATAATTCTGGGTGCCATTTACAAAGCATAAGTGCTAATGACTCCATTCCTTTTTGTGGTTGTAGGGGCTGTTGATTGGAGTACACTAAAACAAACCTGATCTCTCTAGGACATTCAGAAGCCAAGTTATAAGCCCACAAAGGTGTAACTGGACTACTTCTTTAAATTGACACCAGATCCGGTGACCTTTGGGACATGGTTTGACCCCCTTAGGAAAGTGCTATCATCATGAAACGTTCAGATCACTTACAACTCAGTACATTCTACCTTCCTGTAAAGTTTCAGCCTGATTGGACCTTGTTTTCACACAAATGAACCCAGAATGATGTGAAACTGTGCTTCGTGCAACATAATTCTGGGTGCCATTTACAAACCATAAGTGCTAATGACTCCATTCCTTTTTGTGGTTGTAGGGGCTGTTGATTGGAGTACATTAAAACAAACCTGATCTCTCTAGGATATTCAGAAGCCAAGTTATAAGCCCACAAATGTGTAACTGGACTACTTCTTTAAATTGACACCAGATCCGGTGACCTTTGGGACATGGTTTGACCCCCTTAGGAAAGTGCTATCATCATGAAACGTTCAGATCACTTACAACTCAATAGATTCTACCTTCCTGTAACGTTTCAGCCTGATTGGACCTTGTTTACACACAAATGAACCCAGAATGATGTGAAATTGTGCTTCGTGCAACATAATTCTGGGTGCCAATTACAAACCATAAGTGCTAATGACTCCATTCCTTTTTGTGGTTGTAGAGGCTGTTTATTGGAGTACACTAAAACAAACCTGACCTCTCTAGGACATTCAGAAGCCAAGTTATAAGCCCACAAATGTGTAACTGGACTACTTCTTTAAAGTGACACCAGATCCGGTGACTTTTGGGACATGGTTTGACCCCCTTAGGAAAGTGCTATCATCATGAAACGTTCAGATCACTTACAACTCAATAGATTCTACCTTCCTGTAACGTTTCAGCCTGATTGAACCTTGTTTTCACACAAATAAACCCAGAATGATGTGAAATTGTGCTTCGTGCAACATAATTCTGGGTGCAATTTACAAACCATAAGTGCTAATGACTCCATTCCTTTTTGTGGTTGTAGGGGCTGTTGATTGGAGTACACTAAAACAAACCTAACCTCTCTAGGACATTCAGAAGCCAAGTTATAAGCCCACAAAGGTGTAACTGGACTACTTATTTAAAGTGACACCAGGCCCGGTGACCTTTGGGACATGGTTTTAGCCCCTATAGGAATGTGCGATCATCTTGAAACGTTCAGATCACTTACAACTCAATAGATTCTACAATCCTGTAGCGTTTCAGCCTGATTGGACCTTGTTTTCACACAAATGATCCAAGAATGATGTGAAATTGTGCTTCGTGCAACATAATTCTGGGTGCCATTTACAAAGCATAAGTGCTAATGACTCCATTCCTTTTTGTGGTTGTAGGGGCTGTTGATTGGAGTACACTAAAACAAACCTGATCTCTCTAGGACATTCAGAAGCCAAGTTATAAGCCCACAAAGGTGTAACTGGACTACTTCTTTAAATTGACACCAGATCCGGTGACCTTTGGGACATGGTTTGACCCCCTTAGGAAAGTGCTATCATCATGAAACGTTCAGATCACTTACAACTCAGTACATTCTACCTTCCTGTAAAGTTTCATCCTGATTGGACCTTGTTTTCACACAAATGAACCCAGAATGATGTGAAACTGTGCTTCGTGCAACATAATTCTGGGTGCCATTTACAAACCATAAGTGCTAATGACTCCATTCCTTTTTGTGGTTGTAGGGGCTGTTGATTGGAGTACATTAAAACAAACCTGATCTCTCTAGGATATTCAGAAGCCAAGTTATAAGCCCACAAATGTGTAACTGGACTACTTCTTTAAATTGACACCAGATCCGGTGACCTTTGGGACATGGTTTGACCCCCTTAGGAAAGTGCTATCATCATGAAACGTTCAGATCACTTACAACTCAATAGATTCTACCTTCCTGTAACGTTTCAGCCTGATTGGACCTTGTTTTCACACAAATGAACCCAGAATGATGTGAAATTGTGCTTCGTGCAACATAATTCTGGGTGCCAATTACAAACCATAAGTGCTAATGACTCCATTCCTTTTTGTGGTTGTAGGGGCTGTTTATTGGAGTACACTAAAACAAACCTGACCTCTCTAGGACATTCAGAAGCCAAGTTATAAGCCCACAAATGTGTAACTGGACTACTTCTTTAAAGTGACACCTGATCCGGTGACTTTTGGGACATGGTTTGACCCCCTTAGGAAAGTGCTATCATCATGAAACGTTCAGATCACTTAAAACTCAATAAATTCTACCTTCCTGTAACGTTTCAGCCTGATTGGACCTTGTTTTCACACAAATGAACCCAGAATGATGTGAAATTGTGCTTCGTGCAACATAATTCTGGGTTTCATTTACAAACCATAAGTGCTAATGACTCCATTCCTTTTTGTGGTTGTAGGGGCTGTTGATTGGAGTACACTAAAACAAACCTGACCTCTCTAGGACATTCAGAAGCCAAGTAATAAGCCCACAAATGTGTAACTGGACTACTTCTTTAAAGTGACACCAGGCCCGGTGACCTTTGGGACATGGTTTGACCCCCTATAGGAATGTGCGATCATCATGAAACGTTCAGATCACTTACAACTCAATAGATTCTACCTTCTTGTAACGTTTCAGCCTGATTGGACCTTGTTTTCACACAAATGGACCCAGAATGATGTGAAATTGTGCTTCGTGCAACATAATTCTGGGTGCCATTTACAAACCATAAGTGCTAATGACTCCATTCCTTTTTGTGGTTGTAGGGGCTGTTGATTGGAGTATACTAAAACAAACCTGATCTCTCTAGGACATTCAGAAGCCAAGTTATAAGCCCACAAATGTGTAACTGGACTACTTCTTTAAATTGACACCAGATCCGGTGACCTTTGGGACATGGTTTGACCCTCTTAGGAAATTGCTATCATCATGAAACGTTCAGATCACTTACAACTCAATAGAATCTACCTTCCTGAAAACGTTTCAGCCTGATTGGACCTTGTTTTCACACAAATGGACCCAGAATGATGTGAAATTGTGCTTCGTGCAACATAATTCTGGGTGCCATTTACAAACCATAAGTGCTAATGACACAAATCCTTTTTGTGGTTGTAGGGGCTGTTGATTGGAGTACACTAAAACAAACCTGACCTCTCTAGGACATTCAGAAGCCAAGTTATAAGCCAACAAAGGTGTAACTGGACTACTTCTTTAAAGTGACACCAGGCCCGGTGACCTTTGGGACATGGTTTGACCCCCTATAGGAATGTGCGATCATCATGAAACGTTCAGATCTCTTACAACTCAATAGATTCTACCTTTTTGTAACGTTTCAGCCTGATTGGACCTTGTTTTCACACAAATGGACCCAGAATGATGTGAAATTGTGCTTCGTGCAACATAATTCTGGGTGCCATTTACAAACCATAAGTGCTAATGACTCCATTCCTTTTTGTGGTTGTAGGGGCTTTTGATTGGAGTACACTAAAACAAACCTGATCTCTCTAGGACATTCAGAAGCCAAGTTATAAGCCCACAAATGTGTAACTGGACTACTTCTTTAAATTGACACCAGATCCGGTGACCTTTGGGACATGGTTTGACCCCCTTAGGAAAGTGCTATCATCATGAAACGTTCAGATCACTTACAACTCAATAGATTCTACCTTCCTGTAACGTTTCAGCCTGATTGGACCTTGTTTTCACACAAATGAACCCAGAATGATGTGAAATTGTGCTTCGTGCAACATAATTCTGAGTGCCACTTACAACCATAAGTGCTAATGACTCCATTCCTTTATGTGGTTGTAGGGGCTGTTGATTGGAGTACATTAAAACAAACCTGATCTCTCTAGGACATTCAGAAGCCAAGTTATAAGCCCACAAATGTGTAACTGGACTAATTATTTAAATTGACACCAGATCCGGTGACCTTTGGGACATGGTTTGACCACCTTAGGAAAGTGCTATCATCATGAAACGTTCAGATCACTTTCAACTCAATAGATTCTACCTTCCTGTAACGTTTCAGCCTGATTGGACCTTGTTTTCACACAAATGAACCCAGAATGATGTGAAATTGTGCTTCGTTCAACATAATTCTGGGTGCCATTTAAAAACCATAAGTGCTAATGACTCCATTCCTTTTTGTGGTTGTAGGGGCTGTTCATGGGAGTATACTAAAACAAACCTGATCTCTCTAGGACATTCAGAAGCCAAGTTATAAGCCCACAAATGTGTAACTGGACTACTTCTTTAAATTGACACCAGATCCGGTGACCTTAGGGACATGGTTTGACCCCCTTAGGAAAGTGCTAACATCATGAAACGTTCAGATCACTTACAACTCAATAGATTCTACCTTCCTGTAATGTTTCAGCCTGATTGGACCTTGTTTTCACACAAATGAACCCAGAATGATGTGAAATTGTGCTTCGTGCAACATAATTCTGGGTGCCAATTACAAACCATAAGTGCTAATGACTCCATTCCTTTTTGTGGTTGTAGGGGCTGTTTATTGGAGTACACTAAAACAAACCTGACCTCTCTAGGACATTCAGAAGCCAAGTTATAAGCCCACAAATGTGTAACTGGACTACTTCTTTAAAGTGACACCAGATCCGGTGACTTTTGGGACATGGTTTGACCCCCTTAGGAAAGTGCTATCATCATGAAACGTTCAGATCACTTACAACTCAATAGATTCTACCTTCCTGTAACGTTTCAGCCTGATTGGACATTGTTTTCACACAAATGAACCCAGAATGATGTGAAATTGTGCTTCGTTCAACATAATTCTGGGTGCCATTTAAAAACCATAAGTGCTAATGACTCCATTCCTTTTTGTGGTTGTAGGGGCTGTTCATGGGAGTATACTAAAACAAACCTGATCTCTCTAGGACATTCAGAAGCCAAGTTATAAGCCCACAAATGTGTAACTGGACTACTTCTTTAAATTGACACCAGATCCGGTGACCTTTGGGACATGGTTTGACCCCCTTAGGAAAGTGCTATCATCATGAAACGTTCAGATCACTTACAACTCAATAGATTCTACCTTCCTGTAACGTTTCAGCCTGATTGGACCTTGTTTTCACACAAATGGACCCAGAATGATGTGAAATTGTGCTTCGTACAACATAATTCTGGGTGCCATTTACAAACCATAAGTGCTAATGACTCCATTCCTTTTTGTGGTTGTAGGGGCTGTTGATTGGAGTACACGAAAACAAACCTGACCTCTCTAGGATATTCAGAAGCCAAGTTATAAGCCCACAAAGGTGTAACTGGACTACTTCTTTAAATTGACACGAGATCCGGTGACCTTTGGGACATGGTTTGACCCCCTATAGGAATGTGCGATCATCATGAAACGTTCAGATCACTTACAACTCAATAGATTCTACCTTCTTGTAACGTTTCAGCCTGATTGGACCTTGTTTTCACACAAATGGACCCAGAATGATGTGAAATTGTGCTTCGTGCAACATAATTCTGGGTGCCATTTACAAACCATAAGTGCTAATGACTCCATTCCTTTTTGTGGTTGTAGGGGCTGTTGATTGGAGTACACTAAAACAAACCTGATCTCTCTAGGACATTCAGAAGCCAAGTTATAAGCCCACAAATGTGTAACTGGACTACTTCTTTAAATTGACACCAGATCCGGTGACATTTGGGACATGGTTTGACCCCCTTAGGAAAGTGCTATCATCATGAAACGTTCAGATCACTTACAAC
Organism: Nothobranchius furzeri; assembly: GCF_043380555.1. Classification (NCBI taxonomy): domain Eukaryota; kingdom Metazoa; phylum Chordata; class Actinopteri; order Cyprinodontiformes; family Nothobranchiidae; genus Nothobranchius; species Nothobranchius furzeri. Next base: position 6,394,970 of record NC_091754.1, read on the forward strand.
TCAATAGATTCTACCTTCCTGTAACGTTTCAGCCTGATTGGACCTTGTTTTCACACAAATGAACCCAGAATGATGTGAAATTGTGCTTCGTCCAACATAATTCTGGGTGCCATTTAAAAACCATAAGTGCTAATGACTCCATTCCTTTTTGTGGTTGTAGGGGCTGTTGATTGGAGTACACTAAAACAAACCTGATCAATCTAGGACATTCAGAAGCCAAGTTTTATGCCCACAAATGTGTAACTGGACTACTTCTTTAAATTGACACCAGATCCGGTGACCTTTGGGACATGGTTTGACCCCCTTAGGAAAGTGCTATCATCATGAAACGTTCAGATCACTTACAACTCAATAGATTCTACCTTCCTGTAACGTTTCAGCCTGATTGGACCTTGTTTTCACACAAATGGACCCAGAATGATGTGAAATTGAGCTTCGTGCAACATAATTCTGGGTGCCATTTACAAACCATAAGTGCTAATGACTTCATTCCTTTTTGTGGTTGTAGGGGCTGTTGATTGGAGTACACTCAAACAAACCTGACCTCTCTAGGACATTCAGAAGCCAAGTTATAAGCCCACAAAGGTGTAACTGGACTACTTCTTTAAAGTGACACCAGGCCCGGTGAACTTTGGGACATGGTTTGACCCCCTATAGGAATGTGCGATCATCATGAAACGTTCAGATCACTTACAACTCAATAGATTATACCTTCTTGTAACGTTTCAGCCTTATTGGACCTTGTTTTCACACAAATGGACCCAGAATGATGTGAAATTGTGCTTCGTGCAACATAATTCTGGGTGCCATTTACAAACCATAAGTGCTAATGACTCCATTCCTTTTTGTGGTTGTAGGGGCTGTTTATTGGAGTACACTAAAACAAACCTGACCTCTCTAGAACATTCAGAAGCCAAGTTATAAGCCCACAAATGTGTAACTGGACTACTTCTTTAAAGTGACACCAGATCCGGTGACCTTTGGGACATGGTTTGACCCCCTTAGGAAAGTGCTATCATCATGAAACGTTCAGATCACTTACAACTCAATAGATTCTACCTTCCTGTAACGTTTCAGCCTGATTGGACCTTGTTTTCACACAAATAAACCCAGAATGATGTGAAACTGTGCTTCGTGCAACATAATTCTGGGTGCCATTTACAAACCATAAGTGCTAATGACTCCATTCCTTTTTGTGGTTGTAGGGGCTGTTGATTGGAGTACATTAAAACAAACCTGATCTCTCTAGGATATTCAGAAGCCAAGTTATAAGCCCACAAATGTGTAACTGGACTACTTCTTTAAATTGACACCAGATCCGGTGACCTTTGGGACATGGTTTGACCCCCTTAGGAAATTGCTATCATCATGAAACGTTCAGATCACTTACAACTCAATAGATTCTACCTTCCTGTAACGTTTCAGCCTGATTGGACCTTGTTTTCACACAAATGAACCCAGAATGATGTGAAATTGTGCTTCGTGCAACATAATTCTGGGTGCCAATTACAAACCATAAGTGCTAATGACTCCATTCCTTTTTGTGGTTGTAGGGGCTGTTTATTGGAGTACACTAAAACAAACCTGACCTCTCTAGGACATTCAGAAGCCAAGTTATAAGCCCACAAATGTGTAACTGGACTACTTCTTTAAAGTGACACCAGATCCGGTGACTTTTGGGACATGGTTTGACCCCCTTAGGAAAGTGCTATCATCATGAAACGTTCAGATCACTTACAACTCAATAAATTCTACCTTCCTGTAACGTTTCAGCCTGATTGGACCTTGTTTTCACACAAATGAACCCAGAATGATGTGAAATTGTGCTTCGTGCAACATAATTCTGGGTGTCATTTACAAACCATAAGTGCTAATGACTCCATTCCTTTTTGTGGTTGTAGGGGCTGTTGATTGGAGTACACTAAAACAAACCTAACCTCTCTAGGACATTCAGAAGCCAAGTTATAAGCCCACAAAGGTGTAACTGGACTACTTCTTTAAAGTGACACCAGGCCCGGTGACCTTTGGGACATGGTTTGACCCCCTATAGGAATGTGCGATCATCATGAAACGTTCAGATCACTTACAACTCAATAGATTCTACCTTCTTGTAACGTTTCAGCCTGATTGGACCTTGTTTTCACACAAATGGACCCAGAATGATGTGAAATTGTGCTTCGTGCAACATAATTCTGGGTGCCATTTACAAACCATAAGTGCTAATGACTCCATTCCTTTTTGTGGTTGTAGGGGCTGTTGATTGGAGTATACTAAAACAAACCTGATCTCTCTAGGACATTCAGAAGCCAAGTTATAAGCCCACAAATGTGTAACTGGACTACTTCTTTAAATTGACACCAGATCCGGTGACCTTTGGGACATGGTTGGACCCCCTTAGGAAAGTGCTATCATCATGAAACGTTCAGATCCCTTACAACTCAATAGAATCTACCTTCCTGTAACGTTTCAGCCTGATTGGACTTTGTTTTCACACAAATGAACCCAGAATGATGTGAAATTGTGCTTCGTGCAACATAATTCTGGGTGCCAATTACAAACCATAAGTGCTAATGACTCCATTCCTTTTTGTGGTTGTAGGGGCTGTTTATTGGAGTACACGAAAACAAACCTGATGTCTCTAGGACATTCAGAAATCAAGTTATAAGCCCACAAATGTGTAACTGGACTACTTCTTTAAATTGACACCAGATCCGGTTACCTTTGGGACATGGTTTGACCCCCTTAGGAAAGTGCTATCATCATGAAACGTTCAGATCACTTACAACTCAATAGATTCTACCTTCCTGTAACGTTTCAGCCTGATTGGACCTTGTTTTCACACAAATGAACCCAGAATGATGTGAAATTGTGCTTCGTGCAACATAATTCTGGGTGCCAATTACAAACCATAAGTGCTAATGACTCCATTCCTTTTTGTGGTTGTAGGGGCTGTTTATTGGAGTACACTAAAACAAACCTGACCTCTCTAGGACATTCAGAAGCCAAGTTATAAGCCCACAAATGTGTAACTGGACTATTTCTTTAAAGTGACACCAGATCCGGTGACTTTTGGGACATGGTTTGACCCCCTTAGGAAAGTGCTATCATCATGAAACGTTCAGATCACTTACAACTCAATAGATTCTACCTTCCTGTAACGTTTCAGCCTGATTGGACATTGTTTTCACACAAATGAACCCAGAATGATGTGAAATTGTGCTTCGTTCAACATAATTCTGGGTGCCATTTAAAAACCATAAGTGCTAATGACTCCATTCCTTTTTGTGGTTGTAGGGGCTGTTGATTGGAGTACACAAAAACAAACCTGACCTCTCTAGGACATTCAGAAGCCAAGTTATAAGCCCACAAAGGTGTAACTGGACTACTTCTTTAAATTGACACGAGATCCGGTGACCTTTGGGACATGGTTTGACCCCCTATAGGAATGTGCGATCATCATGAAACGTTCAGATCACTTACAACTCAATAGATTCTACCTTCTTGTAACGTTTCAGCCTGATTGGACCTTGTTTTCACACAAATGGACCCAGAATGATGTGAAATTGTGCTTCGTGCAACATAATTCTGGGTGCCATTTACAAACCATAAGTGCTAATGACTCCATTCCTTTTTGTGGTTGTAGGGGCTGTTGATTGGAGTACACTAAAACAAACCTGATCTCTCTAGGACATTCAGAAGCCAAGTTATAAGCCCACAGATGTGTAACTGGACTACTTCTTTAAATTGACACCAGATCCGGTGACATTTGGGACATGGTTTGACCCCCTTAGGAAAGTGCTATCATCATGAAACGTTCAGATCACTTACAACTCAATAGATTCTACCTTCCTGTAACGTTTCAGCCTGATTGGACCTTGTTTTCACACAAATGAACCCAGAATGATGTGAAATTGTGCTTCGTCCAACATAATTCTGGGTGCCATTTAAAAACCATAAGTGCTAATGACTCCATTCCTTTTTGTGGTTGTAGGGGCTGTTGATTGGAGAACACTAAAACAAACCTGATCAATCTAGGACATTCAGAAGCCAAGTTATAAGCCCACAAATGTGTAACTGGACTACTTCTTTAAATTGACACCAGATCCGGTGACCTTTGGGACATGGTTTGATCCCCTTAGGAAAGTGCTATCATCATGAAACGTTCAGATCACTTACAACTCAATAGATTCTACCTTCCTGTAACGTTTCAGCCTGATTGGACCTTGTTTTCACACAAATGGACCCAGAATGATGTGAAATTGAGCTTCGTGCAACATAATTCTGGGTGCCATTTACAAACCATAAGTGCTAATGACTTCATTCCTTTTTGTGGTTGTAGGGGCTGTTGATTGGACTACACTCAAACAAACCTGACCTCTCTAGGACATTCAGAAGCCAAGTTATAAGCCCACAAAGGTGTAACTGGACTACTTCTTTAAAGTGACACCAGGCCCGGTGACCTTTGGGACATGGTTTGACCCCCTATAGGAATGTGCGATCATCATGAAACGTTCAGATCACTTACAACTCAATAGATTCTACCTTCTTGTAACGTTTCAGCCTGATTGGACCTTGTTTTCACACAAATGGACCCAGAATGATGTGAAATTGTGCTTCGTGCAACATAATTCTGGGTGCCATTTACAAACCATAAGTGCTAATGACTCCATTCCTTTTTGTGATTGTAGGGGCTGTTTATTGGAGTACACTAAAACAAACCTGACCTCTCTAGGACATTCAGAAGCCAAGTTATAAGCCCACAAATGTGTAACTGGACTACTTCTTTAAAGTGACACCAGATCCGGTGACCTTTGGGACATGGTTTGACCCCCTTAGGAAAGGGCTATCATCATGAAACGTTCAGATCACTTACAACTCAATAGATTCTACCTTCCTGTAACGTTTCAGCCTGATTGGACCTTGTTTTCACACAAATAAACCCAGAATGATGTGAAATTGTGCTTCGTGCAACATAATTCTGGGTGCAATTTACAAACCATAAGTGCTAATGACTCCATTCCTTTTTGTGGTTTAGGGGCTGTTGATTGGAGTACACTAAAACAAACCTAACCTCTCTAGGACATTCAGAAGCCAAGTTATAAGCCCACAAAGGTGTAACTGGACTACTTCTTTAAAGTGACACCAGGCCCGGTGACCTTTGGGACATGGTTTTACCCCCTATAGGAATGTGCGATCATCTTGAAACGTTCAGATCACTTACAACTCAATAGATTCTACAATCCTGTAGCGTTTCAGCCTGATTGGACCTTGTTTTCACACAAATGATCCAAGAATGATGTGAAATTGTGCTTCGTGCAACATAATTCTGGGTGCCATTTACAAAGCATAAGTGCTAATGACTCCATTCCTTTTTGTGGTTGTAGGGGCTGTTGATTGGAGTACACTAAAACAAACCTGATCTCTCTAGGACATTCAGAAGCCAAGTTATAAGCCCACAAAGGTGTAACTGGACTACTTCTTTAAATTGACACCAGATCCGGTGACCTTTGGGACATGGTTTGACCCCCTTAGGAAAGTGCTATCATCATGAAACGTTCAGATCACTTACAACTCAGTACATTCTACCTTCCTGTAAAGTTTCAGCCTGATTGGACCTTGTTTTCACACAAATGAACCCAGAATGATGTGAAACTGTGCTTCGTGCAACATAATTCTGGGTGCCATTTACAAACCATAAGTGCTAATGACTCCATTCCTTTTTGTGGTTGTAGGGGCTGTTGATTGGAGTACATTAAAACAAACCTGATCTCTCTAGGATATTCAGAAGCCAAGATATAAGCCCACAAATGTGTAACTGGACTACTTCTTTAAATTGACACCAGATCCGGTGACCTTTGGGACATGGTTTGACCCCCTTAGGAAAGTGCTATCATCATGAAACGTTCAGATCACTTACAACTCAATAGATTCTACCTTCCTGTAACGTTTCAGCCTGATTGGACCTTGTTTTCACACAAATGAACCCAGAATGATGTGAAATTGTGCTTCGTGCAACATAATTCTGGGTGTCATTTACAAACCATAAGTGCTAATGACTCCATTCCTTTTTGTGGTTGTAGGGGCTGTTGATTGGAGTACACTAAAACAAACCTAACCTCTCTAGGACATTCAGAAGCCAAGTTATAAGCCCACAAAGGTGTAACTGGACTACTTCTTTAAAGTGACACCAGGCCCGGTGACCTTTGGGACATGGTTTGACCCCCTATAGGAATGTGCGATCATCATGAAACGTTCAGATCACTTACAACTCAATAGATTCTACCTTCTTGTAACGTTTCAGCCTGATTGCACCTTGTTTTCACACAAATGGACCCAGAATGATGTGAAATTGTGCTTCGTGCAACATAATTCTGGGTGCCATTTACAAACCATAAGTGCTAATGACTCCATTCCTTTTTGTGGTTGTAGGGGCTGTTGATTGGAGTATACTAAAACAAACCTGATCTCTCTAGGACATTCAGAAGCCAAGTTATAAGCCCACAAATGTGTAACTGGACTACTTCTTTAAATTGACACCAGATCCGGTGACCTTTGGGACATGGTTTGACCCCCTTAGGAAAGTGCTATCATCATGAAACGTTCAGATCACTTACAACTCAATAGAATCTACCTTCCTGTAATGTTTCAGCCTGATTGGACCTTGTTTTCACACAAATGGACCCAGAATGATGTGAAATTGTGCTTCGTGCAACATAATTCTGGGTGCCATTTACAAACCATAAGTGCTAATGACACAAATCCTTTTTGTGGTTGTAGGGGCTGTTGATTGGAGTACACTAAAACAAACCTGACCTCTCTAGGACATTCAGAAGCCAAGTTATAAGCCAACAAAGGTGTAACTGGACTACTTCTTTAAAGTGACACCAGGCCCGGTGACCTTTGGGACATGGTTTGACCCCCTATAGGAATGTGCGATCATCATGAAACGTTCAGATCTCTTACAACTCAATAGATTCTACCTTTTTGTAACGTTTCAGCCTGATTGGACCTTGTTTTCACACAAATGGACCCAGAATGATGTGAAATTGTGCTTCGTGCAACATAATTCTGGGTGCCATTTACAAACCATAAGTGCTAATGACTCCATTCCTTTTTGTGGTTGTAGGGGCTTTTGATTGGAGTACACTAAAACAAACTTGATCTCTCTAGGACATTCAGAAGCCAAGTTATAAGCCCACAAATGTCTAACTGGACTACTTTAAATTGACACGAGATCCGGTGACCTTTGGGACATGGTTTGACCCCCTTAGGAAAGTGCTATCATCATGAAATGTTCAGATCACTTACAACTCAATAGATTCTACCTTCCTGTAACGTTTCAGCCTGATTGGACCTTGTTTTCACACAAATGAACCCAGAATGATGTGAAATTGTGCTTTGTGCAACATAATTCTGAGTGCCACTTACAACCATAAGTGCTAATGACTCCATTCCTTTATGTGGTTGTAGGGGCTGTTGATTGGAGTACATTAAAACAAACCTGATCTCTCTAGGACATTCAGAAGCCAAGTTATAAGCCCACAAATGTGTAACTGGACTAATTATTTAAATTGACACCAGATCCGGTGACCTTTGGGACATGGTTTGACCACCTTAGGAAAGTGCTATCATCATGAAACGTTCAGATCACTTACAACTCAATAGATTCTACCTTCCTGTAACGTTTCAGCCTGATTGGACCTTGCTTTCACACAAATGAACCCAGAATGATGTGAAATTGTGCTTCGTTCAACATAATTCTGGGTGCCATTTAAAAACCAAAAGTGCTAATGACTCCATTCCTTTTTGTGGTTGTAGGGGCTGTTGATTGGAGTATACTAAAACAAACCTGATCTCTCTAGGAAATACAGAAGCCAAGTTATAAGCCCACAAATGTGTAACTGGACTACTTCTTTAAAGTGACACCAGATCCGGTGACTTTTGGGACATGGTTTGACCCCCTTAGGAAAGTGCTATCATCATGAAACGTTCAGATCACTTACAACTCAATAGATTCTACATTCCTGTAACGTTTCAGCCTGATTGGACCTTGTTTTCACACAAATGAACCCAGAATGATGTGAAATTGTGCTTCGTGCAACATAATTCTGGGTGCCAATTACAAACCATAAGTGCTAATGACTCCATTCCTTTTTGTGGTTGTAGGGGCTGTTTATTGGAGTACACTAAAACAAACCTGACCTCTCTAGGACATTCAGAAGCCAAGTTATAAGCCCACAAATGTATAACTGGACTACTTCTTTAAAGTGACACCAGATCCGGTGACTTTTGGGACATGGTTTGACCCCCTTAGGAAAGTGCTATCATCATGAAACGTTCAGATCACTTACAACTCAATAGATTCTACCTTCCTGTAACGTTTCAGCCTGATTGGACCTTGTTTTCACACAAATGAACCCAGAATGATGTGAAATTGTGCTTCGTTCAACATAATTCTGGGTGCCATTTAAAAACCATAAGTGCTAATGACTCCATTCCTTTTTGTGGTTGTAGGGGCTGTTCATGGGAGTATACTAAAACAAACCTGATCTCTCTAGGACATTCAGAAGCCAAGTTATAAGCCCACAAATGTGTAACTGGACTACTTCTTTAAATTGACACCAGATCCGGTGACCTTTGGGACATGGTTTGACCCCCTTAGGAAAGTGCTATCATCATGAAACGTTCAGATCACTTACAACTCAATAGATTCTACCTTCCTGTAATGTTTCAGCCTGATTGAACCTTGTTTTCACACAAATGGACCCAGAATGATGTGAAATTGTGCTTCGTACAACATAATTCTGGGTGCCATTTACAAACCATAAGTGCTAATGACTCCATTCCTTTTTGTGGTTGTAGGGGCTGTTGATTGGAGTACACGAAAACAAACCTGACCTCTCTAGGACATTCAGAAGCCAAGTTATAAGCCCACAAAGGTGTAACTGGACTACTTCTTTAAATTGACACGAGATCCGGTGACCTTTGGGATATGGTTTGACCCCCTATAGGAATGTGCGATCATCATGAAACGTTCAGATCACTTACAACTCAATAGATTCTACCTTCTTGTAACGTTTCAGCCTGATTGGACCTTGTTTTCACACAAATGGACCCAGAATGATGTGAAATTGTGCTTCGTGCAACATAATTCTGGGTGCCATTTACAAACCATAAGTGCTAATGACTCCATTCCTTTTTGTGGTTGTAGGGGCTGTTGATTGGATTACACTAAAACAAACCTGATCTCTCTAGGACATTCAGAAGCCAAGTTATAAGCCCACAAATGTGTAACTGGACTACTTCTTTAAATTGACACCAGATCCGGTGACATTTGGGACATGGTTTGACCCCCTTAGGAAAGTGCTATCATCATGAAACGTTCAGATCACTTACAACTCAATAGATTCTACCTTCCTGTAACGTTTCAGCCTGATTGGACCTTGTTTTCACACAAATGAACCCAGAATGATGTGAAATTGTGCTTCGTCCAACATAATTCTGGGTGCCATTTAAAAACCATAAGTGCTAATGACTCCATTCCTTTTTGTGGTTGTAGGGGCTGTTGATTGGAGTACACTAAAACAAACCTGATCAATCTAGGACATTCAGAAGCCAAGTTATAAGCCCACAAATGTGTAACTGGACTACTTCTTTAAATTGACACCAGATCCGGTGACCTTTGGGACATGGTTTGACCCCCTTAGGAAAGTGCTATCATCATGAAACGTTCAGATCACTTACAACTCAATAGATTCTACCTTCCTGTAACGTTTCAGCCTGATTGGACCTTGTTTTCACACAAATGGACCCAGAATGATGTGAAATTGAGCTTCGTGCAACATAATTCTGGGTGCCATTTACAAACCATAAGTGCTAATGACTTCATTCTTTTTTGTGGTTGTAGGGGCTGTTGATTGGAGTACACTCAAACAAACCTGACCTCTCTAGGACATTCAGAACCAAGTTATAAGCCCACAAAGGTGTAACTGGACTACTTCTTTAAAGTGACACCAGGCCCGGTGACCTTTGGGACATGGTTTGACCCCCTATAGGAATGTGCGATCATCATGAAACGTTCAGATCTCTTACAACTCAATAGATTCTACCTTTTTGTAACGTTTCAGCCTGATTGGACCTTGTTTTCACACAAATGGACCCAGAATGATGTGAAATTGTGCTTCGTGCAACATAATTCTGGGTGCCATTTACAAACCATAAGTGCTAATGACTCCATTCCTTTTTGTGGTTGTAGGGGCTTTTGATTGGAGTACACTAAAACAAACTTGATCTCTCTAGGACATTCAGAAGCCAAGTTATAAGCCCACAAATGTCTAACTGGACTACTTTAAATTGACACGAGATCCGGTGACCTTTGGGACATGGTTTGACCCCCTTAGGAAAGTGCTATCATCATGAAATGTTCAGATCACTTACAACTCAATAGATTCTACCTTCCTGTAACGTTTCAGCCTGATTGGACCTTGTTTTCACACAAATGAACCCAGAATGATGTGAAATTGTGCTTTGTGCAACATAATTCTGAGTGCCACTTACAACCATAAGTGCTAATGACTCCATTCCTTTATGTGGTTGTAGGGGCTGTTGATTGGAGTACATTAAAACAAACCTGATCTCTCTAGGACATTCAGAAGCCAAGTTATAAGCCCACAAATGTGTAACTGGACTAATTATTTAAATTGACACCAGATCCGGTGACCTTTGGGACATGGTTTGACCACCTTAGGAAAGTGCTATCATCATGAAACGTTCAGATCACTTACAACTCAATAGATTCTACCTTCCTGTAACGTTTCAGCCTGATTGGACCTTGCTTTCACACAAATGAACCCAGAATGATGTGAAATTGTGCTTCGTTCAACATAATTCTGGGTGCCATTTAAAAACCAAAAGTGCTAATGACTCCATTCCTTTTTGTGGTTGTAGGGGCTGTTGATTGGAGTATACTAAAACAAACCTGATCTCTCTAGGAAATACAGAAGCCAAGTTATAAGCCCACAAATGTGTAACTGGACTACTTCTTTAAAGTGACACCAGATCCGGTGACTTTTGGGACATGGTTTGACCCCCTTAGGAAAGTGCTATCATCATGAAACGTTCAGATCACTTACAACTCAATAGATTCTACATTCCTGTAACGTTTCAGCCTGATTGGACCTTGTTTTCACACAAATGAACCCAGAATGATGTGAAATTGTGCTTCGTGCAACATAATTCTGGGTGCCAATTACAAACCATAAGTGCTAATGACTCCATTCCTTTTTGTGGTTGTAGGGGCTGTTTATTGGAGTACACTAAAACAAACCTGACCTCTCTAGGACATTCAGAAGCCAAGTTATAAGCCCACAAATGTATAACTGGACTACTTCTTTAAAGTGACACCAGATCCGGTGACTTTTGGGACATGGTTTGACCCCCTTAGGAAAGTGCTATCATCATGAAACGTTCAGATCACTTACAACTCAATAGATTCTACCTTCCTGTAACGTTTCAGCCTGATTGGACCTTGTTTTCACACAAATGAACCCAGAATGATGTGGAATTGTGCTTCGTTCAACATAATTCTGGGTGCCATTTAAAAACCATAAGTGCTAATGACTCCATTCCTTTTTGTGGTTGTAGGGGCTGTACATGGGAGTATACTAAAACAAACCTGATCTCTCTAGGACATTCAGAAGCCAAGTTATAAGCCCACAAATGTGTAACTGGACTACTTCTTTAAATTGACACCAGATCCGGTGACCTTTGGGACATGGTTTGACCCCCTTAGGAAAGTGCTATCATCATGAAACGTTCAGATCACTTACAACTCAATAGATTCTACCTTCCTGTAATGTTTCAGCCTGATTGAACCTTGTTTTCACACAAATGGACCCAGAATGATGTGAAATTGTGCTTCGTACAACATAATTCTGGGTGCCATTTACAAACCATAAGTGCTAATGACTCCATTCCTTTTTGTGGTTGTAGGGGCTGTTGATTGGAGTACACGAAAACAAACCTGACCTCTCTAGGACATTCAGAAGCCAAGTTATAAGCCCACAAAGGTGTAACTGGACTACTTCTTTAAATTGACACGAGATCCGGTGACCTTTGGGATATGGTTTGACCCCCTATAGGAATGTGCGATCATCATGAAACGTTCAGATCACTTACAACTCAATAGATTCTACCTTCTTGTAACGTTTCAGCCTGATTGGACCTTGTTTTCACACAAATGGACCCAGAATGATGTGAAATTGTGCTTCGTGCAACATAATTCTGGGTGCCATTTACAAACCATAAGTGCTAATGACTCCATTCCTTTTTGTGGTTGTAGGGGCTGTTGATTGGAGTACACTAAAACAAACCTGATCTCTCTAGGACATTCAGAAGCCAAGTTATAAGCCCACAAATGTGTAACTGGACTACTTCTTTAAATTGACACCAGATCCGGTGACATTTGGGACATGGTTTGACCCCCTTAGGAAAGTGCTATCATCATGAAACGTTCAGATCACTTACAACTCAATAGATTCTACCTTCCTGTAACGTTTCAGCCTGATTGGACCTTGTTTTCACACAAATGAACCCAGAATGATGTGAAATTGTGCTTCGTCCAACATAATTCTGGGTGCCATTTAAAAACCATAAGTGCTAATGACTCCATTCCTTTTTGTGGTTGTAGGGGCTGTTGATTGGAGTACACTAAAACAAACCTGATCAATCTAGGACATTCAGAAGCCAAGTTATAAGCCCACAAATGTGTAACTGGACTACTTCTTTAAATTGACACCAGATCCGGTGACCTTTGGGACATGGTTTGACCCCCTTAGGAAAGTGCTATCATCATGAAACGTTCAGATCACTTACAACTCAATAGATTCTACCTTCCTGTAACGTTTCAGCCTGATTGGACCTTGTTTTCACACAAATGGACCCAGAATGATTTGAAATTGAGCTTCGTGCAACATAATTCTGGGTGCCATTTACAAACCATAAGTGCTAATGACTTCATTCCTTTTTGTGGTTGTAGGGGCTGTTGATTGGAGTACACTCAAACAAACCTGACCTCTCTAGGACATTCAGAACCAAGTTATAAGCCCACAAAGGTGTAACTGGACTACTTCTTTAAATTGACACCAGGCCCGGTGACCTTTGGGACATGGTTTGACCCCCTATAGGAATGTGCGATCATCATGAAACGTTCAGATCACTTACAACTCAATAGATTCTACCTTCATGTAACGTTTCAGCCTGATTGGACCTTGTTTTCACACAAATGGACCCAGAATGATGTGAAATTGTGCTTCGTGCAACATAATTCTGGGTGCCATTTACAAACCATAAGTGCTAATGACTCCATTCCTTTTTGTGGTTGTAGGGGCTGTTTATTGGAGTACACTAAAACAAACCTAACCTCTCTAGGACATTCAGAAGCCAAGTTATAAGCCCACAAAGGTGTAACTGGACTACTTCTTTAAATTGACACGAGATCCGGTGACCTTTGGGATATGGTTTGACCCCCTATAGGAATGTGCGATCATCATGAAACGTTCAGATCACTTACAACTCAATAGATTCTACCTTCTTGTAACGTTTCAGCCTGATTGGACCTTGTTTTCACACAAATGGACCCAGAATGATGTGAAATTGTGCTTCGTGCAACATAATTCTGGGTGCCATTTACAAACCATAAGTGCTAATGACTCCATTCCTTTTTGTGGTTGTAGGGGCTGTTGATTGGAGTACACTAAAACAAACCTGATCTCTCTAGGACATTCAGAAGCCAAGTTATAAGCCCACAAATGTGTAACTGGACTACTTCTTTAAATTGACACCAGATCCGGTGACATTTGGGACATGGTTTGACCCCCTTAGGAAAGTGCTATCATCATGAAACGTTCAGATCACTTACAACTCAATAGATTCTACCTTCCTGTAACGTTTCAGCCTGATTGGACCTTGTTTTCACACAAATGAACCCAGAATGATGTGAAATTGTGCTTCGTCCAACATAATTCTGGGTGCCATTTAAAAACCATAAGTGCTAATGACTCCATTCCTTTTTGTGGTTGTAGGGGCTGTTGATTGGAGTACACTAAAACAAACCTGATCAATCTAGGACATTCAGAAGCCAAGTTATAAGCCCACAAATGTGTAACTGGACTACTTCTTTAAATTGACACCAGATCCGGTGACCTTTGGGACATGGTTTGACCCCCTTAGGAAAGTGCTATCATCATGAAACGTTCAGATCACTTACAACTCAATAGATTCTACCTTCCTGTAACGTTTCAGCCTGATTGGACCTTGTTTTCACACAAATGGACCCAGAATGATTTGAAATTGAGCTTCGTGCAACATAATTCTGGGTGCCATTTACAAACCATAAGTGCTAATGACTTCATTCCTTTTTGTGGTTGTAGGGGCTGTTGATTGGAGTACACTCAAACAAACCTGACCTCTCTAGGACATTCAGAACCAAGTTATAAGCCCACAAAGGTGTAACTGGACTACTTCTTTAAATTGACACCAGGCCCGGTGACCTTTGGGACATGGTTTGACCCCCTATAGGAATGTGCGATCATCATGAAACGTTCAGATCACTTACAACTCAATAGATTCTACCTTCATGTAACGTTTCAGCCTGATTGGACCTTGTTTTCACACAAATGGACCCAGAATGATGTGAAATTGTGCTTCGTGCAACATAATTCTGGGTGCCATTTACAAACCATAAGTGCTAATGTCTCCATTCCTTTTTGTGGTTGCAGGGGCTGTTGATTGGAGTACACTAAAACAAACCTGATCTCTCTAGGACATTCAGAAGCCAAGTTATAAGCCCACAATTGTGTAACTGGACTAGTTCTTTAAATTGACACCAGATCCGGTGACATTTGGGACATGGTTTGACCCCCTTAGGAAAGTGCTATCATCATGAAACGTTCAGATCACTTACAACTCAATAGATTCTACCTTCCTGTAACGTTTCAGCCTGATTGGACCTTGTTTTCACACAAATGAACCCAGAATGATGTGAAATTGTGCTTCGTGCAACATAATTCTGGGTGCCAATTACAAACCATAAGTGCTAATGACTCCATTCCTTTTTGTGGTTGTAGGGGCTGTTTATTGGAGTACACTAAAACAAACCTGACCTCTCTAGGACATTCAGAAGCCAAGTTATAAGCCCACAAATGTGTAACTGGACTACTTCTTTAAAGTGACACCAGATCCGGTGACTTTTGGGACATGGTTTGACCCCCTTAGGAAAGTGCTATCATCATGAAACGTTCAGATCACTTACAACTCAATAGATTCTACCTTCCTGTAACGTTTCAGCCTGACTGGACCTTGTTTTCACACAAATGAACCCAGAATGATGTGAAATTGTGCTTCGTTCAACATAATTCTGGCTGCCATTTAAAAACCATAAGTGCTAATGACTCCATTCCTTTTTGTGGTTGTAGGGGCTGTGTATGGGAGTATACTAAAACAAACCTGATCTCTCTAGGACATTCAGAAGCCAAGTTATAAGCCCACAAATGTGTAACTGGACTACTTCTTCATATTGACACCAGATCCGGTGACATTTGGGACATGGTTTGACCCCCTTAGGAAAGTGCTATCATCATGAAACGTTCAGATCACTTACAACTCAATAGATTCTACCTTCCTGTAACGTTTCAGCCTGATTGGACCTTGTTTTCACACAAATGGACCCAGAATGATGTGAAATTGTGCTTCGTACAACATAATTCTGGGTGCCATTTACAAACCATAAGTGCTAATGACTCCATTCCTTTTTGTGGTTGTAGGGGCTGTTGATTGGAGTACACGAAAACAAACCTGACCTCTCAGGACATTCAGAAGCCAAGTTATAAGCCCACAAATGTGTAACTGGACTACTTCTTTAAATTGACACCAGATCCGGTGACCTTTGGGACATGGTTTGACCCCCTTAGGAAAGTGCTATCATCATGAAACGTTCAGATCACTTACAACTCAATAGATTCTACCTTCCTGTAACGTTTCAGCCTGATTGGACCTTGTTTTCACACAAATGGACCCAGAATGATTTGAAATTGAGCTTCGTGCAACATAATTCTGGGTGCCATTTACAAACCATAAGTGCTAATGACTTCATTCCTTTTTGTGGTTGTAGGGGCTGTTGATTGGAGTACACTCAAACAAACCTGACCTCTCTAGGACATTCAGAACCAAGTTATAAGCCCACAAAGGTGTAACTGGACTACTTCTTTAAATTGACACCAGGCCCGGTGACCTTTGGGACATGGTTTGACCCCCTATAGGAATGTGCGATCATCATGAAACGTTCAGATCACTTACAACTCAATAGATTCTACCTTCATGTAACGTTTCAGCCTGATTGGACCTTGTTTTCACACAAATGGACCCAGAATGATGTGAAATTGTGCTTCGTGCAACATAATTCTGGGTGCCATTTACAAACCATAAGTGCTAATGACTCCATTCCTTTTTGTGGTTGTAGGGGCTGTTTATTGGAGTACACTAAAACAAACCTGACCTCTCTAGGACATTCAGAAGCCAAGTTATAAGCCCACAAATGTGTAACTGGACTACTTCTTTAAAGTGACACCAGATCCGGTGACCTTTGGGACATGGTTTGACCCCCTTAGGAAAGTGCTATCATCATGAAACGTTCAGATCACTTACAACTCAATAGATTCTACCTTCCTGTAACGTTTCAGCCTGATTGGACCTTGTTTTCACACAAATAAACCCAGAATGATGTGAAATTGTGCTTCGTGCAACATAATTCTGGGTGCAATTTACAAACCATAAGTGCTAATGACTCCATTCCTTTTTGTGGTTGTAGGGGCTGTTGATTGGAGTACACTAAAACAAACCTAACCTCTCTAGGACATTCAGAAGCCAAGTTATAAGCCCACAAAGGTGTAACTGGACTACTTCTTTAAAGTGACACCAGGCCCGGTGACCTTTGGGACATGGTTTTACCCCCTATAGGAATGTGCGATCATCTTGAAACGTTCAGATCACTTACAACTCAATAGATTCTACAATCCTGTAGCGTTTCAGCCTGATTGGACCTTGTTTTCACACAAATGATCCAAGAATGATGTGAAATTGTGCTTCGTGCAACATAATTCTGGGTGCCATTTACAAAGCATAAGTGCTAATGACTCCATTCCTTTTTGTGGTTGTAGGGGCTGTTGATTGGAGTACACTAAAACAAACCTGATCTCTCTAGGACATTCAGAAGCCAAGTTATAAGCCCACAAAGGTGTAACTGGAGTACTTCTTTAAATTGACACCAGATCTGGTGACCTTTGGGACATGGTTTGACCCCCTTAGGAAAGTGCTATAATCATGAAACGTTCAGATCACTTACAACTCAGTACATTCTACCTTCCTGTAACGTTTCAGCCTGATTGGACCTTGTTTTCACACAAATGAACCCAGAATGATGTGAAATTGTGCTTCGTGCAACATAATTCTGGGTGCCAATTAAAAACCATAAGTGCTAATGACTCCATTCCTTTTTGTGGTTGTAGGGGCTGTTGATTGGAGTACCCTAAAACAAACGTGATCTCTCTAGGACATTCAGAAGCCAAGTTATAAGCCCACAAATGTGTAACTGGACTACTTCTTTAAATTGACACCAGATCCGGTGACCTTTGGGACATGGTTTGACCCCCTTAGGAAAGTGCGATCATCATGAAACGTTCAGATCACTTACAACTCAATAGATTCTACCTTCCTGTAACGTTTCAGCCTGATTGGACCTTGTTTTCACACAAATGAACCCAGAATGATGTGAAATTGTGCTTCGTGCAACATAATTCTGGGTGCCATTTAAAAACCATAAGTGCTAATGTCTCCATTCCTTTTTGTGGTTGCAGGGGCTGTTGATTGGAGTACACTAAAACAAACCTGATCTCTCTAGGACATTCAGAAGCCAAGTTATAAGCCCACAATTGTGTAACTGGACTAGTTCTTTAAATTGACACCAGATCCGGTGACATTTGGGACATGGTTTGACCCCCTTAGGAAAGTGCTATCATCATGAAACGTTCAGATCACTTACAACTCAATAGATTCTACCTTCCTGTAACGTTTCAGCCTGATTGGACCTTGTTTTCACACAAATGAACCCAGAATGATGTGAAATTGTGCTTCGTGCAACATAATTCTGGGTGCCAATTACAAACCATAAGTGCTAATGACTCCATTCCTTTTTGTGGTTGTAGGGGCTGTTTATTGGAGTACACTAAAACAAACCTGACCTCTCTAGGACATTCAGAAGCCAAGTTATAAGCCCACAAATGTGTAACTGGACTACTTCTTTAAAGTGACACCAGATCCGGTGACTTTTGGGACATGGTTTGACCCCCTTAGGAAAGTGCTATCATCATGAAACGTTCAGATCACTTACAACTCAATAGATTCTACCTTCCTGTAACGTTTCAGCCTGACTGGACCTTGTTTTCACACAAATGAACCCAGAATGATGTGAAATTGTGCTTCGTTCAACATAATTCTGGCTGCCATTTAAAAACCATAAGTGCTAATGACTCCATTCCTTTTTGTGGTTGTAGGGGCTGTGTATGGGAGTATACTAAAACAAACCTGATCTCTCTAGGACATTCAGAAGCCAAGTTATAAGCCCACAAATGTGTAACTGGACTACTTCTTCATATTGACACCAGATCCGGTGACATTTGGGACATGGTTTGACCCCCTTAGGAAAGTGCTATCATCATGAAACGTTCAGATCACTTACAACTCAATAGATTCTACCTTCCTGTAACGTTTCAGCCTGATTGGACCTTGTTTTCACACAAATGGACCCAGAATGATGTGAAATTGTGCTTCGTACAACATAATTCTGGGTGCCATTTACAAACCATAAGTGCTAATGACTCCATTCCTTTTTGTGGTTGTAGGGGCTGTTGATTGGAGTACACGAAAACAAACCTGACCTCTCAGGACATTCAGAAGCCAAGTTATAAGCCCACAAAGGTGTAACTGGACTACTTCTTTAAATTGACACGAGATCCGGTGACCTTTGGGACATGGTTTGACCCCCTATAGGAATGTGCGATCATCATGAAACGTTCAGATCACTTACAACTCAATAGATTCTACCTTCTTGTAACGTTTCAGCCTGATTGGACCTTGTTTTCACACAAATGGACCCAGAATGATGTGAAATTGTGCTTTGTGCAACATAATTCTGGGTGCCATTTACAAACCATACGTGCTAATGACTCCATTCCTTGTTGTGGTTGTAGGGGCTGTTGATTGGAGTACACTAAAACAAACCTGATCTCTCTAGGACATTCAGAAGCCAAGTTATAAGCCCACAAATGTGTGACTGGACTACTTCTTTAAATTGACACCAGATCCGGTGACATTTGGGACATGGTTTGACCCCCTTAGGAAAGTGCTATCATCATGAAACGTTCAGATCACTTACAACTCAATAGATTCTACCTTCCTGTAACGTTTCAGCCTGATTGGACCTTGTTTTCACACAAATGAACCCAGAATGATGTGAAATTGTGCTTCGTCCAACATAATTCTGGGTGCCATTTAAAAACCATAAGTGCTAATGACTCCATTCCTTTTTGTGGTTGTAGGGGCTGTTGATTGGAGTACACTAAAACAAACCTGATCAATCTAGGACATTCAGAAGCCAAGTTATAAGCCCACAAATGTGTAACTGGACTACTTCTTTAAATTGACACCAGATCTGGTGACCTTTGGGACATGGTTTGACCCCCTTAGGAAAGTGCTATCATCATGAAACGTTCAGATCACTTACAACTCAATAGATTCTACATTCCTGTAACGTTTCAGCCTGATTGGACCTTGTTTTCACACAAATGGACCCAGAATGATGTGAAATTGAGCTTCGTGCAACATAATTCTGGGTGCCATTTACAAACCATAAGTGCTAATGACTTCATTCCTTTTTTGTGGTTGTAGGGGCTGTTGATTGGAGTACACTCAAACAAACCTGACCTCTCTAGGACATTCAGAAGCCAAGTTATAAGCCCACAAAGGTGTAACTGGACTACTTCTTTAAAGTGACACCAGGCCCGGTGACCTTTGGGACATGGTTTGACCCCCTATAGGAAGGTGCGATCATCATGAAACGTTCAGATCATTTACAACTCAATAGATTCTACCTTCTTGTAACATTTCAGCCTGATTGGACCTTGTTTTCACACAAATGGACCCAGAATGATGTGAAATTGTGCTTCGTGCAACATAATTCTGGGTGCCATTTACAAACCATAAGTGCTAATGACTCCATTCCTTTTTGTGGTTGTAGGGGCTGTTTATTGGAGTACACTAAAACAAACCTGACCTCTCTAGGACATTCAGAAGCCAAGTTATAAGCCCACAAATGTGTAACTGGACTACTTCTTTAAAGTGACACCAGATCCGGTGACCTTTGGGACATGGTTTGACCCCCTTAGGAAAGTGCTATCATCATGAAACGTTCAGATCACTTACAACTCAATAGATTCTACCTTCCTGTAACGTTTCAGCCTGATTGGACCTTGTTTTCACACAAATTAACCCAGAATGATGTGAAATTGTGCTTCGTGCAACATAATTCTGGGTGCAATTTACAAACCATAAGTGCTAATGACTCCATTCCTTTTTGTGGTTGTAGGGGCTGTTGATTGGAGTACACTAAAACAAACCTAACCTCTCTAGGACATTCAGAAGCCAAGTTATAAGCCCACAAAGGTGTAACTGGACTACTTCTTTAAAGTGACACCAGGCCCGGTGACCTTTGGGACATGGTTTTACCCCCTATAGGAATGTGCGATCATCTTGAAACGTTCAGATCACTTACAACTCAATAGATTCTACAATCCTGTAGCGTTTTAGCCTGATTGGACCTTGTTTTCACACAAATGATCCAAGAATGATGTGAAATTGTGCTTCGTGCAACATAATTCTGGGTGCCATTTACAAAGCATAAGTGCTAATGACTCCATTCCTTTTTGTGGTTGTAGGGGCTGTTGATTGGAGTACACTAAAACAAACCTGATCTCTCTAGGACATTCAGAAGCCAAGTTATAAGCCCACAAAGGTGTAACTGGACTACTTCTTTAAATTGACACCAGATCCGGTGACCTTTGGGACATTGTTTGACCCCCTTAGGAAAGTGCTATCATCATGAAACGTTCAGATCACTTACAACTCAATAGATTCTACCTTCCTGTAAAGTTTCAGCCTGATTGGACCTTGTTTTCACACAAATGAACCCAGAATGATGTGAAACTGTGCTTCGTGCAACATAATTCTGGGTGCCATTTACAAACCATAAGTGCTAATGACTCCATTCCTTTTTGTGGTTGTAGGGGCTGTTTATTGGAGTACATTAAAACAAACCTGATCTCTCTAGGATATTCAGAAGCCAAGTTATAAGCCCACAAATGTGTAACTGGACTACTTCTTTAAATTGACACCAGATCCGGTGACCTTTGGGACATGGTTTGACCCCCTTAGGAAAGTGATATCATCATGAAACGTTCAGATCACTTACAACTCAATAGATTCTACCTTCCTGTAACGTTTCAGCCTGACTGGACCTTGTTTTCACACAAATGAACCCAGAATGATGTGAAATTGTGCTTCGTGCAACATAATTCTGGGTGCCAATTAAAAACCATAAGTGCTAATGACTCCATTCCTTTTTGTGGTTGTAGGGGCTGTTGATTGGAGTACCCTAAAACAAACGTGATCTCTCTAGGACATTCAGAAGCCAAGTTATAAGCCCACAAATGTGTAACTGGACTACTTCTTTAAATTGACACCAGATCCGGTGACATTTGGGACATGGTTTGACCCCCTTAGGAAAGTGCGATCATCATGAAACGTTCAGATCACTTACAACTCAATAGATTCTACCTTCCTGTAACGTTTCAGCCTGATTGGACCTTGTTTTCACACAAATGAACCCAGAATGATGTGAAATTGTGCTTCGTGCAACATAATTCTGGGTGCCAATTAAAAACCATAAGTGCTAATGACTCCATTCCTTTTAGTGGTTGTAGGGGCTGTTGATTGGAGTACCCTAAAACAAACGTGATCTCTCTAGGACATTCAGAAGCCAAGTTATAAGCCCACAAATGTGTAACTGGACTACTTCTTTAAATTGACACCAGATCCGGTGACATTTGGGACATGGTTTGACCCCCTTAGGAAAGTGCGATCATCATGAAACGTTCAGATCACTTACAACTCAATAGATTCTACCTTCCTGTAACGTTTCAGGCTGATTGGACCTTGTTTTCACACAAATGAACCCAGAATGATGTGAAATTGTGCTTCGTGCAACATAATTCTGGGTGCCGTTTAAAAACCATCAGTGCTAATGTCTCCATTCCTTTTTGTGGTCTTAGGGGCTGTTGATTGGAGTACACTAAAACAAACCTGATCTCTCTAGGACATTCAGAAGCCAAGTTATAAGCCCACAAATGTGTAACTGGACTAGTTCTTTAAATTGACACCAGATCCGGTGACATTTGGGACATGGTTTGACCCCCTTAGGAAAGTGCTATCATCATGAAACGTTCAGATCACTTACAACTCAATAGATTCTACCTTCCTGTAACGTTTCAGGCTGATTGGACCTTGTTTTCACACAAATGAACCCAGAATGATGTGAAATTGTGCTTCGTGCAACATAATTCTGGGTGCCATTTAAAAACCATAAGTGCTAATGTCTCCATTCCTTTTTGTGGTTGTAGGGGCTGTTGATTGGAGTACACTAAAACAAACCTGATCTCTCTAGGACATTCAGAAGCCAAGTTATAAGCCCACAATTGTGTAACTGGACTAGTTCTTTAAATTGACACCAGATCCGGTGACATTTGGGACATGGTTTGACCCCCTTAGGAAAGTGCTATCATCATGAAACGTTCAGATCACTTACAACTCAAAATATTCTACCTTCCTGTAACGTTTCAGCCTGATTGGACCTTGTTTTCACACAAATGAACCCAGAATGATGTGAAATTGTGCTTCGTGCAACATAATTCTGGGTGCCAATTACAAACCATAAGTGCTAATGACTCCATTCCTTTTTGTGGTTGTAGGGGCTGTTTATTGGAGTACACTAAAACAAACCTGACCTCTCTAGGACATTCAGAAGCCAAGTTATAAGCCCACAAATGTGTAACTGGACTACTTCTTTAAAGTGACACCAGATCCGGTGACTTTTGGGAAATGGTTTGACCCCCTTAGGAAAGTGCTATCATCATGAAACGTTCAGATCACTTACAACTCAATAGATTCTACCTTCCTGTAACGTTTCAGCCTGACTGGACCTTGTTTTCACACAAATGAACCCAGAATGATGTGAAATTGTGCTTCGTTCAACATAATTCTGGCTGCCATTTAAAAACCATAAGTGCTAATGACTCCATTCCTTTTTGTGGTTGTAGGGGCTGTGTATGGGAGTATACTAAAACAAACCTGATCTCTCTAGGACATTCAGAAGCCAAGTTATAAGCCCACAAATGTGTAACTGGACTACTTCTTCATATTGACACCAGATCCGGTGACATTTGGGACATGGTTTGACCCCCTTAGGAAAGTGCTATCATCATGAAACGTTCAGATCACTTACAACTCAATAGATTCTACCTTCCTGTAACGTTTCAGCCTGATTGGACCTTGTTTTCACACAAATGGACCCAGAATGATGTGAAATTGTGCTTCGTACAACATAATTCTGGGTGCCATTTACAAACCATAAGTGCTAATGACTCCATTCCTTTTTGTGGTTGTAGGGGCTGTTGATTGGAGTACACGAAAACAAACCTGACCTCTCAGGACATTCAGAAGCCAAGTTATAAGCCCACAAAGGTGTAACTGGACTACTTCTTTAAACTGACACGAGATCCGGTGACCTTTGGGACATGGTTTGACCCCCTATAGGAATGTGCAATCATCATGAAACGTTCAGATCACTTACAACTCAATAGATTCTACCTTCTTGTAACGTTT
Organism: Nothobranchius furzeri; assembly: GCF_043380555.1. Lineage (NCBI taxonomy): Eukaryota > Metazoa > Chordata > Actinopteri > Cyprinodontiformes > Nothobranchiidae > Nothobranchius > Nothobranchius furzeri. Next base: position 6,419,015 of record NC_091754.1, read on the forward strand.
CAGCCTGATTGGACCTTGTTTTCACACAAATGGACCCAGAATGATGTGAAATTGTGCTTTGTGCAACATAATTCTGGGTGCCATTTACAAACCATACGTGCTAATGACTCCATTCCTTGTTGTGGTTGTAGGGGCTGTTGATTGGAGTACACTAAAACAAACCTGATCTCTCTAGGACATTCAGAAGCCAAGTTATAAGCCCACAAATGTGTGACTGGACTACTTCTTTAAATTGACACCAGATCCGGTGACATTTGGGACATGGTTTGACCCCCTTAGGAAAGTGCTATCATCATGAAACGTTCAGATCACTTACAACTCAATAGATTCTACCTTCCTGTAACGTTTCAGCCTGATTGGACCTTGTTTTCACACAAATGAACCCAGAATGATGTGAAATTGTGCTTCGTCCAACATAATTCTGGGTGCCATTTAAAAACCATAAGTGCTAATGACTCCATTCCTTTTTGTGGTTGTAGGGGCTGTTGATTGGAGTACACTAAAACAAACCCGATCAATCTAGGACATTCAGAAGCCAAGTTATAAGCCCACAAATGTGTAACTGGACTACTTCTTTAAATTGACACCAGATCTGGTGACCTTTGGGACATGGTTTGACCCCCTTAGGAAAGTGCTATCATCATGAAACGTTCAGATCACTTACAACTCAATAGATTCTACCTTCCTGTAACGTTTCAGCCTGATTGGACCTTGTTTTCACACAAATGGACCCAGAATGATGTGAAATTGAGCTTCGTGCAACATAATTCTGGGTGCCATTTACAAACCATAAGTGCTAATGACTTCATTCCTTTTTGTGGTTGTAGGGGCTGTTGATTGGAGTACACTCAAACAAACCTGACCTCTCTAGGACATTCAGAAGCCAAGTTATAAGCCCACAAAGGTGTAACTGGACTACTTCTTTAAAGTGACACCAGGCCCGGTGACCTTTGGGACATGGTTTGACCCCCTATAGGAAGGTGCGATCATCATGAAACGTTCAGATCATTTACAACTCAATAGATTCTACCTTCTTGTAACATTTCAGCCTGATTGGACCTTGTTTTCACACAAATGGACCCAGAATGATGTGAAATTGTGCTTCGTGCAACATAATTCTGGGTGCCATTTACAAACCATAAGTGCTAATGACTCCATTCCTTTTTGTGGTTGTAGGGGCTGTTTATTGGAGTACACTAAAACAAACCTGACCTCTCTAGGACATTCAGAAGCCAAGTTATAAGCCCACAAATGTGTAACTGGACTACTTCTTTAAAGTGACACCAGATCCGGTGACCTTTGGGACATGGTTTGACCCCCTTAGGAAAGTGCTATCATCATGAAACGTTCAGATCACTTACAACTCAATAGATTCTACCTTCCTGTAACGTTTCAGCCTGATTGGACCTTGTTTTCACACAAATTAACCCAGAATGATGTGAAATTGTGCTTCGTGCAACATAATTCTGGGTGCAATTTACAAACCATAAGTGCTAATGACTCCATTCCTTTTTGTGGTTGTAGGGGCTGTTGATTGGAGTACACTAAAACAAACCTAACCTCTCTAGGACATTCAGAAGCCAAGTTATAAGCCCACAAAGGTGTAACTGGACTACTTCTTTAAAGTGACACCAGGCCCGGTGACCTTTGGGACATGGTTTTACCCCCTATAGGAATGTGCGATCATCTTGAAACGTTCAGATCACTTACAACTCAATAGATTCTACAATCCTGTAGCGTTTTAGCCTGATTGGACCTTGTTTTCACACAAATGATCCAAGAATGATGTGAAATTGTGCTTCGTGCAACATAATTCTGGGTGCCATTTACAAAGCATAAGTGCTAATGACTCCATTCCTTTTTGTGGTTGTAGGGGCTGTTGATTGGAGTACACTAAAACAAACCTGATCTCTCTAGGACATTCAGAAGCCAAGTTATAAGCCCACAAAGGTGTAACTGGACTACTTCTTTAAATTGACACCAGATCCGGTGACCTTTGGGACATTGTTTGACCCCCTTAGGAAAGTGCTATCATCATGAAACGTTCAGATCACTTACAACTCAATAGATTCTACCTTCCTGTAAAGTTTCAGCCTGATTGGACCTTGTTTTCACACAAATGAACCCAGAATGATGTGAAACTGTGCTTCGTGCAACATAATTCTGGGTGCCATTTACAAACCATAAGTGCTAATGACTCCATTTCTTTTTGTGGTTGTAGGGGCTGTTTATTGGAGTACATTAAAACAAACCTGATCTCTCTAGGATATTCAGAAGCCAAGTTATAAGCCCACAAATGTGTAACTGGACTACTTCTTTAAATTGACACCAGATCCGGTGACCTTTGGGACATGGTTTGACCCCCTTAGGAAAGTGATATCATCATGAAACGTTCAGATCACTTACAACTCAATAGATTCTACCTTCCTGTAACGTTTCAGCCTGATTGGACCTTGTTTTCACACAAATGAACCCAGAATGATGTGAAATTGTGCTTCGTGCAACATAATTCTGGGTGCCAATTAAAAACCATAAGTGCTAATGACTCCATTCCTTTTTGTGGTTGTAGGGGCTGTTGATTGGAGTACCCTAAAACAAACGTGATCTCTCTAGGACATTCAGAAGCCAAGTTATAAGCCCACAAATGTGTAACTGGACTACTTCTTTAAATTGACACCAGATCCGGTGACATTTGGGACATGGTTTGACCCCCTTAGGAAAGTGCGATCATCATGAAACGTTCAGATCACTTACAACTCAATAGATTCTACCTTCCTGTAACGTTTCAGCCTGATTGGACCTTGTTTTCACACAAATGAACCCAGAATGATGTGAAATTATGCTTCGTGCAACATAATTCTGGGTGCCAATTAAAAACCATAAGTGCTAATGACTCCATTCCTTTTAGTGGTTGTAGGGGCTGTTGATTGGAGTACCCTAAAACAAACGTGATCTCTCTAGGACATTCAGAAGCCAAGTTATAAGCCCACAAATGTGTAACTGGACTACTTCTTTAAATTAACACCAGATCCGGTGACATTTGGGACATGGTTTGACCCCCTTAGGAAAGTGCGATCATCATGAAACGTTCAGATCACTTACAACTCAATAGATTCTACCTTCCTGTAACGTTTCAGGCTGATTGGACCTTGTTTTCACACAAATGAACCCAGAATGATGTGAAATTGTGCTTCGTGCAACATAATTCTGGGTGCCGTTTAAAAACCATCAGTGCTAATGTCTCCATTCCTTTTTGTGGTCTTAGGGGCTGTTGATTGGAGTACACTAAAACAAACCTGATCTCTCTAGGACATTCAGAAGCCAAGTTATAAGCCCACAAATGTGTAACTGGACTAGTTCTTTAAATTGACACCAGATCCGGTGACATTTGGGACATGGTTTGACCCCCTTAGGAAAGTGCTATCATCATGAAACGTTCAGATCACTTACAACTCAATAGATTCTACCTTCCTGTAACGTTTCAGGCTGATTGGACCTTGTTTTCACACAAATGAACCCAGAATGATGTGAAATTGTGCTTCGTGCAACATAATTCTGGGTGCCATTTAAAAACCATAAGTGCTAATGTCTCCATTCCTTTTTGTGGTTGTAGGGGTTGTTGATTGGAGTACACTAAAACAAACCTGATCTCTCTAGGACATTCAGAAGCCAAGTTATAAGCCCACAATTGTGTAACTGGACTAGTTCTTTAAATTGACACCAGATCCGGTGACATTTGGGACATGGTTTGACCCCCTTAGGAAAGTGCTATCATCATGAAACGTTCAGATCACTTACAACTCAAAAGATTCTACCTTCCTGTAACGTTTCAGCCTGATTGGACCTTGTTTTCACACAAATGAACCCAGAATGATGTGAAATTGTGCTTCGTGCAACATAATTCTGGGTGCCAATTACAAACCATAAGTGCTAATGACTCCATTCCTTTTTGTGGTTGTAGGGGCTGTTTATTGGAGTACACTAAAACAAACCTGACCTCTCTAGGACATTCAGAAGCCAAGTTATAAGCCCACAAATGTGTAACTGGACTACTTCTTTAAAGTGACACCAGATCCGGTGACTTTTGGGAAATGGTTTGACCCCCTTAGGAAAGTGCTATCATCATGAAACGTTCAGATCACTTACAACTCAATAGATTCTACCTTCCTGTAACGTTTCAGCCTGATTGGACCTTGTTTTCACACAAATGGACCCAGAATGATGTGAAATTGTGCTTCGTACAACATAATTCTGGGTGCCATTTACAAACCATAAGTGCTAATGACTCCATTCCTTTTTGTGGTTGTAGGGCTGTTGATTGGAGTACACGAAAACAAACCTGACCTCTCTAGGACATTCAGAAGCCAAGTTATAAGCCCACAAAGGTGTAACTGGACTACTTCTTTAAATTGAGCGGAGATCCGGTGACCTTTGGGACATGGTTTGACCCCCTATAGGAATGTGCGATCATCATGAAACGTTCAGATCACTTACAACTCAATAGATTCTACCTTCTTGTAACGTTTCAGCCTGATTGGACCTTGTTTTCACACAAATGGACCCAGAATGATGTGAAATTGTGCTTTGTGCAACATAATTCTGGGTGCCATTTACAAACCATAAGTGCTAATGACTCCATTCCTTGTTGTGGTTGTAGGGGCTGTTGATTGGAGTACACTAAAACAAACCTGATCTCTCTAGGACATTCAGAAGCCAAGTTATAAGCCCACAAATGTGTGACTGGACTACTTCTTTAAATTAACACCAGATCCGGTGACATTTGGGACATTTTTTGACCCCCTTAGGAAAGTGCTATCATCATGAAACGTTCAGATCACTTACAACTCAATAGATTCTACCTTCCTGTAACGTTTCAGCCTGATTGGACCTTGTTTTCACACAAATGAACCCAGAATGATGTGAAATTGTGCTTCGTCCAACATAATTCTGGGTGCCATTTAAAAACCATAAGTGCTAATGACTCCATTCCTTTTTGTGGTTGTAGGGGCTGTTGATTGGAGTACACTAAAACAAACCTGATCAATCTCGGACATTCAGAAGCCAAGTTATAAGCCCACAAATGTGTAACTGGACTACTTCTTTAAATTGACACCAGATCCGGTGACCTTTGGGACATGGTTTGACCCCCTTAGGAAAGTGCTATCATCATGAAACGTTCAGATCACTTACAACTCAATAGATTCTACCTTCCTGTAACGTTTCAGCCTGATTGGACCTTGTTTTCACACAAATGGACCCAGAATGATGTGAAATTGAGCTTCGTGCAACATAATTCTGGGTGCCATTTACAAACCATAAGTGCTAATGACTTCATTCCTTTTTGTGGTTGTAGGGGCTGTTGATTGGAGTACACTCAAACAAACCTGACCTCTCTAGGACATTCAGAAGCCAAGTTATAAGCCCACAAAGGTGTAACTGGGCTACTTCTTTAAAGTGACACCAGGCCCGGTGACCTTTGGGACATGGTTTGACCCCCTATAGGAATGTGCGATCATCATGAAACGTTCAGATCACTTACAACTCAATAGATTCTACCTTCTTGTAACGTTTCAGCCTGATTGGACCTTGTTTTCACACAAATGGACCCAGAATGATGTGAAATTGTGCTTCGTGCAACATAATTCTGGGTGCCATTTACAAACCATAAGTGCTAATGACTCCATTCCTTTTTGTGGTTGTAGGGGCTGTTTATTGGAGTACACTAAAACAAACCTGACCTCTCTAGGACATTCAGAAGCCAAGTTATAAGCCCACAAATGTGTAACTGGACTACTTCTTTAAAGTGACACCAGATCCGGTGACCTTTGGGACATGGTTTGACCCCCTTAGGAAAGTGCTATCATCATGAAACGTTCAGATCACTTACAACTCAATAGATTCTACCTTCCTGTAACGTTTCAGCCTGATTGGACCTTGTTTTCACACAAATAAACCCAGAATGATGTGAAATTGTGCTTCGTGCAACATAATTCTGGGTGCAATTTACAAACCATAAGTGCTAATGACTCCATTCCTTTTTGTGGTTGTAGGGGCTGTTGATTGGAGTACACTAAAACAAACCTAACCTCTCTAGGACATTCAGAAGCCAAGTTATAAGCCCACAAAGGTGTAACTGGACTACTTCTTTAAAGTGACACCAGGCCCGGTGACCTTTGGGACATGGTTTTACCCCCTATAGGAATGTGCGATCATCTTGAAACGTTCAGATCACTTACAACTCAATAGATTCTACAATCCTGTAGCGTTTCAGCCTGATTGGACCTTGTTTTCACACAAAGGATCCAAGAATGATGTGAAATTGTGCTTCGTGCAACATAATTCTGGGTGCCATTTACAAAGCATAAGTGCTAATGACTCCATTCCTTTTTGTGGTTGTAGGGGCTGTTGATTGGAGTACACTAAAACAAACCTGATCTCTCTAGGACATTCAGAAGCCAAGTTATAAGCCCACAAAGGTGTAACTGGAGTACTTCTTTAAATTGACACCAGATCTGGTGACCTTTGGGACATGGTTTGACCCCCTTAGGAAAGTGCTATCATCATGAAACGTTCAGATCACTTACAACTCAGTACATTCTACCTTCCTTTAACGTTTCAGCCTGATTGGACCTTGTTTTCACACAAATGAACCCAGAATGATGTGAAATTGTGCTTCGTGCAACATAATTCTGGGTGCAAATTAAAAACCATAAGTGCTAATGACTCCATTCCTTTTTGTGGTTGTAGGGGCTCTTGATTGGAGTACCCTAAAACAAACGTGATCTCTCTAGGACATTCAGAAGCCAAGTTATAAGCCCACAAATGTGTAACTGGACTACTTCTTTAAATTGACACCAGATCCGGTGACCTTTGGGACATGGTTTGACCCCCTTAGGAAAGTGCGATCATCATGAAACGTTCAGATCACTTACAACTCAATAGATTCTACCTTCCTGTAACGTTTCAGCCTGATTGGACCTTGTTTTCACACAAATGAACCCAGAATGATGTGAAATTGTGCTTCGTGCAACATAATTCTGGGTGCCATTTAAAAACCATAAGTGCTAATGTCTCCATTCCTTTTTGTGGTTGTAGGGGCTGTTGATTGGAGTACACTAAAACAAACCTGATCTCTCTAGGACATTCAGAAGCCAAGTTATAAGCCCACAATTGTGTAACTGGACTAGTTCTTTAAATTGACACCAGATCCGGTGACATTTGGGACATGGTTTGACCCCCTTAGGAAAGTGCTATCATCATGAAACGTTCAGATCACTTACAACTCAATAGATTCTACCTTCCTGTAACGTTTCAGCCTGATTGGACCTTGTTTTCACACAAATGAACCCAGAATGATGTGAAATTGTGCTTCGTGCAACATAATTCTGGGTGCCAATTACAAACCATAAGTGCTAATGACTCCATTCCTTTTTGTGGTTGTAGGGGCTGTTTATTGGAGTACACTAAAACAAACCTGACCTCTCTAGGACATTCAGAAGCCAAGTTATAAGCCCACAAATGTGTAACTGGACTACTTCTTTAAAGTGACACCAGATCCGGTGACTTTTGGGACATGGTTTGACCCCCTTAGGAAAGTGCTATCATCATGAAACGTTCAGATCACTTACAACTCAATAGATTCTACCTTCCTGTAACGTTTCAGCCTGACTGGACCTTGTTTTCACACAAATGAACCCAGAATGATGTGAAATTGTGCTTCGTTCAACATAATTCTGGCTGCCATTTAAAAACCATAAGTGCTAATGACTCCATTCCTTTTTGTGGTTGTAGGGGCTGTGTATGGGAGTATACTATAACAAACCTGATCTCTCTAGGACATTCAGAAGCCAAGTTATAAGCCCACAAATGTGTAACTGGACTACTTCTTCATATTGACACCAGATCCGGTGACATTTGGGACATGGTTTGACCCCCTTAGGAAAGTGCTATCATCATGAAACGTTCAGATCACTTACAACTCAATAGATTCTACCTTCCTGTAACGTTTCAGCCTGATTGGACCTTGTTTTCACACAAATGGACCCAGAATGATGTGAAATTGTGCTTCGTACAACATAATTCTGGGTGCCATTTACAAACCATAAGTGCTAATGACTCCATTCCTTTTTGTGGTTGTAGGGGCTGTTGATTGGAGTACACGAAAACAAACCTGACCTCTCAGGACATTCAGAAGCCAAGTTATAAGCCCACAAAGGTGTAACTGGACTACTTCTTTAAATTGACACGAGATCCGGTGACCTTTGGGACATGGTTTGACCCCCTATAGGAATGTGCGATCATCATGAAACGTTCAGATCACTTACAACTCAATAGATTCTACCTTCTTGTAACGTTTCAGCCTGATTGGACCTTGTTTTCACACAAATGGACCCAGAATGATGTGAAATTGTGCTTTGTGCAACATAATTCTGGGTGCCATTTACAGACCATACGTGCTAATGACTCCATTCCTTGTTGTGGTTGTAGGGGCTGTTGATTGGAGTACACTAAAACAAACCTGATCTCTCTAGGACATTCAGAAGCCAAGTTGTAAGCCCACAAATGTGTGACTGGACTACTTCTTTAAATTGACACCAGATCTGGTGACATTTGGGACATGGTTTGACCCCCTTAGGAAAGTGCTATCATCATGAAACGTTCAGATCACTTACAACTCAATAGATTCTACCTTCCTGTAACGTTTCAGCCTGATTGGACCTTGTTTTCACACAAATGAACCCAGAATGATGTGAAATTGTGCTTCGTCCAACATAATTCTGGGTGCCATTTAAAAACCATAAGTGCTAATGACTCCATTCCTTTTTGTGGTTGTAGGGGCTGTTGATTGGAGTACACTAAAACAAACCTGATCAATCTAGGACATTCAGAAGCCAAGTTATAAGCCCACAAATGTGTAACTGGACTACTTCTTTAAATTGACACCAGATCTGGTGACCTTTGGGACATGGTTTGACCCCCTTAGGAAAGTGCTATCATCATGAAACGTTCAGATCACTTACAACTCAATAGATTCTACCTTCCTGTAACGTTTCAGCCTGATTGGACCTTGTTTTCACACAAATGGACCCAGAATGATGTGAAATTGAGCTTCGTGCAACATAATTCTGGGTGCCATTTACAAACCATAAGTGCTAATGACTTCATTCCTTTTTGTGGTTGTAGGGGCTGTTGATTGGAGTACACTCAAACAAACCTGACCTCTCTAGGACATTCAGAAGCCAAGTTATAAGCCCACAAAGGTGTAACTGGACTACTTCTTTAAAGTGACACCAGGCCCGGTGACCTTTGGGACATGGTTTGACCCCCTATAGGAAGGTGCGATCATCATGAAACGTTCAGATCATTTACAACTCAATAGATTCTACCTTCTTGTAACATTTCAGCCTGATTGGACCTTGTTTTCACACAAATGGACCCAGAAAGATGTGAAATTGTGCTTCGTACAACATAATTCTGGGTGCCATTTACAAACCATAAGTGCTAATGACTCCATTCCTTTTTGTGGTTGTAGGGGCTGTTGATTGGAGTACACGAAAACAAACCTGACCTCTCTAGGACATTCAGAAGCCAAGTTATAAGCCCACAAAGGTGTAACTGGACTACTTCTTTAAATTGAGCGGAGATCCGGTGACCTTTGGGACATGGTTTGACCCCCTATAGGAATGTGCGATCATCATGAAACGTTCAGATCACTTACAACTCAATAGATTCTACCTTCTTGTAACGTTTCAGCCTGATTGGACCTTGTTTTCACACAAATGGACCCAGAATGATGTGAAATTGTGCTTTGTGCAACATAATTCTGGGTGCCATTTACAAACCATAAGTGCTAATGACTCCATTCCTTGTTGTGGTTGTAGGGGCTGTTGATTGGAGTACACTAAAACAAACCTGATCTCTCTAGGACATTCAGAAGCCAAGTTATAAGCCCACAAATGTGTGACTGGACTACTTCTTTAAATTAACACCAGATCCGGTGACATTTGGGACATTTTTTACCCCCTTAGGAAAGTGCTATCATCATGAAACGTTCAGATCACTTACAACTCAATAGATTCTACCTTCCTGTAACGTTTCAGCCTGATTGGACCTTGTTTTCACACAAATGAACCCAGAATGATGTGAAATTGTGCTTCGTCCAACATAATTCTGGGTGCCATTTAAAAACCATAAGTGCTAATGACTCCATTCCTTTTTGTGGTTGTAGGGGCTGTTGATTGGAGTACACTAAAACAAACCTGATCAATCTCGGACATTCAGAAGCCAAGTTATAAGCCCACAAATGTGTAACTGGACTACTTCTTTAAATTGACACCAGATCCGGTGACCTTTGGGACATGGTTTGACCCCCTTAGGAAAGTGCTATCATCATGAAACGTTCAGATCACTTACAACTCAATAGATTCTACCTTCCTGTAACGTTTCAGCCTGATTGGACCTTGTTTTCACACAAATGGACCGAGAATGATGTGAAATTGAGCTTCGTGCAACATAATTCTGGGTGCCATTTACAAACCATAAGTGCTAATGACTTCATTCCTTTTTGTGGTTGTAGGGGCTGTTGATTGGAGTACACTCAAACAAACCTGACCTCTCTAGGACATTCAGAAGCCAAGTTATAAGCCCACAAAGGTGTAACTGGGCTACTTCTTTAAAGTGACACCAGGCCCGGTGACCTTTGGGACATGGTTTGACCCCCTATAGGAATGTGCGATCATCATGAAACGTTCAGATCACTTACAACTCAATAGATTCTACCTTCTTGTAACGTTTCAGCCTGATTGGACCTTGTTTTCACACAAATGGACCCAGAATGATGTGAAATTGTGCTTCGTGCAACATAATTCTGGGTGCCATTTACAAACCATAAGTGCTAATGACTCCATTCCTTTTTGTGGTTGTAGGGGCTGTTTATTGGAGTACACTAAAACAAACCTGACCTCTCTAGGACATTCAGAAGCCAAGTTATAAGCCCACAAATGTGTAACTGGACTACTTCTTTAAAGTGACACCAGATCCGGTGACCTTTGGGACATGGTTTGACCCCCTTAGGAAAGTGCTATCATCATGAAACGTTCAGATCACTTACAACTCAATAGATTCTACCTTCCTGTAACGTTTCAGCCTGATTGGACCTTGTTTTCACACAAATAAACCCAGAATGATGTGAAATTGTGCTTCGTGCAACATAATTCTGGGTGCAATTTACAAACCATAAGTGCTAATGACTCCATTCCTTTTTGTGGTTGTAGGGGCTGTTGATTGGAGTACACTAAAACAAACCTAACCTCTTTAGGACATTCAGAAGCCAAGTTATAAGCCCACAAAGGTGTAACTGGACTACTTCTTTAAAGTGACACCAGGCCCGGTGACCTTTGGGACATGGTTTTACCCCCTATAGGAATGTGCGATCATCTTGAAACGTTCAGATCACTTACAACTCAATAGATTCTACAATCCTGTAGCGTTTCAGCCTGATTGGACCTTGTTTTCACACAAATGATCCAAGAATGATGTGAAATTGTGCTTCGTGCAACATAATTCTGGGTGCCATTTACAAAGCATAAGTGCTAATGACTCCATTCCTTTTTGTGGTTGTAGGGGCTGTTGATTGGAGTACACTAAAACAAACCTGATCTCTCTAGGACATTCAGAAGCCAAGTTATAAGCCCACAAAGGTGTAACTGGAGTACTTCTTTAAATTGACACCAGATCTGGTGACCTTTGGGACATGGTTTGACCCCCTTAGGAAAGTGCTATCATCATGAAACGTTCAGATCACTTACAACTCAGTACATTCTACCTTCCTGTAACGTTTCAGCCTGATTGGACCTTGTTTTCACACAAATGAACCCAGAATGATGTGAAATTGTGCTTCGTGCAACATAATTCTGGGTGCCAATTAAAAACCATAAGTGCTAATGACTCCATTCCTTTTTGTGGTTGTAGGGGCTGTTGATTGGAGTACCCTAAAACAAACGTGATCTCTCTAGGACATTCAGAAGCCAAGTTATAAGCCCACAAATGTGTAACTGGACTACTTCTTTAAATTGACACCAGATCCGGTGACCTTTGGGACATGGTTTGACCCCCTTAGGAAAGTGCGATCATCATGAAACGTTCAGATCACTTACAACTCAATAGATTCTACCTTCCTGTAACGTTTCAGCCTGATTGGACCTTGTTTTCACACAAATGAACCCAGAATGATGTGAAATTGTGCTTCGTGCAACATAATTCTGGGTGCCATTTAAAAACCATAAGTGCTAATGTCTCCATTCCTTTTTGTGGTTGTAGGGGCTGTTGATTGGAGTACACTAAAACAAACCTGATCTCTCTAGGACATTCAGAAGCCAAGTTATAAGCCCACAATTGTGTAACTGGACTAGTTCTTTAAATTGACACCAGATCCGGTGACATTTGGGACATGGTTTGACCCCCTTAGGAAAGTGCTATCATCATGAAACGTTCAGATCACTTACAACTCAATAGATTCTACCTTCCTGTAAAGTTTCAGCCTGATTGGACCTTGTTTTCACACAAATGAACCCAGAATGATGTGAAATTGTGCTTCGTGCAACATAATTCTGGGTGCCAATTACAAACCATAAGTGCTAATGACTCCATTCCTTTTTGTGGTTGTAGGGGCTGTTTATTGGAGTACACTAAAACAAACCTGACCTCTCTAGGACATTCAGAAGCCAAGTTATAAGCCCACAAATGTGTAACTGGACTACTTCTTTAAAGTGACACCAGATCCGGTGACTTTTGGGACATGGTTTGACCCCCTTAGGAAAGTGCTATCATCATGAAACGTTCAGATCACTTACAACTCAATAGATTCTACCTTCCTGTAACGTTTCAGCCTGACTGGACCTTGTTTTCACACAAATGAACCCAGAATGATGTGAAATTGTGCTTCGTTCAACATAATTCTGGCTGCCATTTAAAAACCATAAGTGCTAATGACTCCATTCCTTTTTGTGGTTGTAGGGGCTGTGTATGGGAGTATACTAAAACAAACCTGATCTCTCTAGGACATTCAGAAGCCAAGTTATAAGCCCACAAATGTGTAACTGGACTACTTCTTCATATTGACACCAGATCCGGTGACATTTGGGACATGGTTTGACCCCCTTAGGAAAGTGCTATCATCATGAAACGTTCAGATCACTTACAACTCAATAGATTCTACCTTCCTGTAACGTTTCAGCCTGATTGGACCTTGTTTTCACACAAATGGACCGAGAATGATGTGAAATTGTGCTTCGTACAACATAATTCTGGGTGCCATTTACAAACCATAAGTGCTAATGACTCCATTCCTTTTTGTGGTTGTAGGGGCTGTTGATTGGAGTACACGAAAACAAACCTGACCTCTCAGGACATTCAGAAGCCAAGTTATAAGCCCACAAAGGTGTAACTGGACTACTTCTTTAAATTGACACGAGATCCGGTGACCTTTGGGACATGGTTTGACCCCCTATAGGAATGTGCGATCATCATGAAACGTTCAGATCACTTACAACTCAATAGATTCTACCTTCTTGTAACGTTTCAGCCTGATTGGACCTTGTTTTCACACAAATGGACCCAGAATGATGTGAAATTGTGCTTTGTGCAACATAATTCTGGGTGCCATTTACAAACCATACGTGCTAATGACTCCATTCCTTGTTGTGGTTGTAGGGGCTGTTGATTGGAGTACACTAAAACAAACCTGATCTCTCTAGGACATTCAGAAGCCAAGTTATAAGCCCACAAATGTGTGACTGGACTACTTCTTTAAATTGACACCAGATCCGGTGACATTTGGGACATGGTTTGACCCCCTTAGGAAAGTGCTATCATCATGAAACGTTCAGATCACTTACAACTCAATAGATTCTACCTTCCTGTAACGTTTCAGCCTGATTGGACCTTGTTTTCACACAAATGAACCCAGAATGATGTGAAATTGTGCTTCGTCCAACATAATTCTGGGTGCCATTTAAAAACCATAAGTGCTAATGACTCCATTCCTTTTTGTGGTTGTAGGGGCTGTTGATTGGAGTACACTAAAACAAACCTGATCAATCTAGGACATTCAGAAGCCAAGTTATAAGCCCACAAATGTGTAACTGGACTACTTCTTTAAATTGACACCAGATCTGGTGACATTTGGGACATGGTTTGACCCCCTTAGGAAAGTGCTATCATCATGAAACGTTCAGATCACTTACAACTCAATAGATTCTACCTTCATGTAACGTTTCAGCCTGATTGGACCTTGTTTTCACACAAATGGACCCAGAATGATGTGAAATTGAGCTTCGTGCAACATAACTCTGGGTGCCATTTACAAACCATAAGTGCTAATGACTTCATTCCTTTTTGTGGTTGTAGGGGCTGTTGATTGGAGTACACTCAAACAAACCTGACCTCTCTAGGACATTCAGAAGCCAAGTTATAAGCCCACAAAGGTGTAACTGGACTACTTCTTTAAAGTGACACCAGGCCCGGTGACCTTTGGGACATGGTTTGACCCCCTATAGGAAGGTGCGATCATCATGAAACGTTCAGATCATTTACAACTCAATAGATTCTACCTTCTTGTAACATTTCAGCCTGATTGGACCTTGTTTTCACACAAATGGACCCAGAATGATGTGAAATTGTGCTTCGTGCAACATAATTCTGGGTGCCATTTACAAACCATAAGTGCTAATGACTCCATTCCTTTTTGTGGTTGTAGGGGCTGTTTATTGGAGTACACTAAAACAAACCTGACCTCTCTAGGACATTCAGAAGCCAAGTTATAAGCCCACAAATGTGTAACTGGACTACTTCTTCATATTGACACCAGATCCGGTGACATTTGGGACATGGTTTGACCCCCTTAGGAAAGTGCTATCATCATGAAACGTTCAGATCACTTACAACTCAATAGATTCTACCTTCCTGTAACGTTTCAGCCTGATTGGACCTTGTTTTCACACAAATGGACCCAGAATGATGTGAAATTGTGCTTCGTACAACATAATTCTGGGTGCCATTTACAAACCATAAGTGCTAATGACTCCATTCCTTTTTGTGGTTGTAGGGGCTGTTGATTGGAGTACACGAAAACAAACCTGACCTCTCAGGACATTCAGAAGCCAAGTTATAAGCCCACAAAGGTGTAACTGGACTACTTCTTTAAATTGACACGAGATCCGGTGACCTTTGGGACATGGTTTGACCCCCTATAGGAATGTGCGATCATCATGAAACGTTCAGATCACTTACAACTCAATAGATTCTACCTTCTTGTAACGTTTCAGCCTGATTGGACCTTGTTTTCACACAAATGGACCCAGAATGATGTGAAATTGTGCTTTGTGCAACATAATTCTGGGTGCCATTTACAGACCATACGTGCTAATGACTCCATTCCTTGTTGTGGTTGTAGGGGCTGTTGATTGGAGTACACTCAAACAAACCTGACCTCTCTAGGACATTCAGAAGCCAAGTTATAAGCCCACAAAGGTGTAACTGGACTACTTCTTTAAAGTGACACCAGGCCCGGTGACCTTTGGGACATGGTTTGACCCCCTATAGGAAGGTGCGATCATCATGAAACGTTCAGATCATTTACAACTCAATAGATTCTACCTTCTTGTAACATTTCAGCCTGATTGGACCTTGTTTTCACACAAATGGACCCAGAATGATGTGAAATTGTGCTTCGTGCAACATAATTCTGGGTGCCATTTACAAACCATAAGTGCTAATGACTCCATTCCTTTTTGTGGTTGTAGGGGCTGTTTATTGGAGTACACTAAAACAAACCTGACCTCTCTAGGACATTCAGAAGCCAAGTTATAAGCCCACAAATGTGTAACTGGACTACTTCTTCATATTGACACCAGATCCGGTGACATTTGGGACATGGTTTGACCCCCTTAGGAAAGTGCTATCATCATGAAACGTTCAGATCACTTACAACTCAATAGATTCTACCTTCCTGTAACGTTTCAGCCTGATTGGACCTTGTTTTCACACAAATGGACCCAGAATGATGTGAAATTGTGCTTCGTACAACATAATTCTGGGTGCCATTTACAAACCATAAGTGCTAATGACTCCATTCCTTTTTGTGGTTGTAGGGGCTGTTGATTGGAGTACACGAAAACAAACCTGACCTCTCAGGACATTCAGAAGCCAAGTTATAAGCCCACAAAGGTGTAACTGGACTACTTCTTTAAATTGACACGAGATCCGGTGACCTTTGGGACATGGTTTGACCCCCTATAGGAATGTGCGATCATCATGAAACGTTCAGATCACTTACAACTCAATAGATTCTACCTTCTTGTAACGTTTCAGCCTGATTGGACCTTGTTTTCACACAAATGGACCCAGAATGATGTGAAATTGTGCTTTGTGCAACATAATTCTGGGTGCCATTTACAGACCATACGTGCTAATGACTCCATTCCTTGTTGTGGTTGTAGGGGCTGTTGATTGGAGTACACTAAAACAAACCTGATCTCTCTAGGACATTCAGAAGCCAAGTTGTAAGCCCACAAATGTGTGACTGGACTACTTCTTTAAATTGACACCAGATCCGGTGACATTTGGGACATGGTTTGACCCCCTTAGGAAAGTGCTATCATCATGAAACGTTCAGATCACTTACAACTCAATAGATTCTACCTTCCTGTAACGTTTCAGCCTGATTGGACCTTGTTTTCACACAAATGAACCCAGAATGATGTGAAATTGTGCTTCGTCCAACATAATTCTGGGTGCCATTTAAAAACCATAAGTGCTAATGACTCCATTCCTTTTTGTGGTTGTAGGGGCTGTTGATTGGAGTACACTAAAACAAACCTGATCAATCTAGGACATTCAGAAGCCAAGTTATAAGCCCACAAATGTGTAACTGGACTACTTCTTTAAATTGACACCAGATCTGGTGACCTTTGGGACATGGTTTGACCCCCTTAGGAAAGTGCTATCATCATGAAACGTTCAGATCACTTACAACTCAATAGATTCTACCTTCCTGTAACGTTTCAGCCTGATTGGACCTTGTTTTCACACAAATGGACCCAGAATGATGTGAAATTGAGCTTCGTGCAACATAATTCTGGGTGCCATTTACAAACCATAAGTGCTAATGACTTCATTCCTTTTTGTGGTTGTAGGGGCTGTTGATTGGAGTACACTCAAACAAACCTGACCTCTCTAGGACATTCAGAAGCCAAGTTATAAGCCCACAAAGGTGTAACTGGACTACTTCTTTAAAGTGACACCAGGCCCGGTGACCTTTGGGACATGGTTTGACCCCCTATAGGAAGGTGTGATCATCATGAAACGTTCAGATCATTTACAACTCAATAGATTCTACCTTCTTGTAACATTTCAGCCTGATTGGACCTTGTTTTCACACAAATGGACCCAGAATGATGTGAAATTGTGCTTCGTACAACATAATTCTGGGTGCCATTTACAAACCATAAGTGCTAATGACTCCATTCCTTTTTGTGGTTGTAGGGGCTGTTGATTGGAGTACACGAAAACAAACCTGACCTCTCTAGGACATTCAGAAGCCAAGTTATTAGCCCACAAAGGTGTAACTGGACTACTTCTTTAAATTGAGCGGAGATCCGGTGACCTTTGGGACATGGTTTGACCCCCTATAGGAATGTGCGATCATCATGAAACGTTCAGATCACTTACAACTCAATAGATTCTACCTTCTTGTAACGTTTCAGCCTGATTGGACCTTGTTTTCACACAAATGGACCCAGAATGATGTGAAATTGTGCTTTGTGCAACATAATTCTGGGTGCCATTTACAAACCATAAGTGCTAATGACTCCATTCCTTGTTGTGGTTGTAGGGGCTGTTGATTGGAGTACACTAAAACAAACCTGATCTCTCTAGGACATTCAGAAGCCAAGTTATAAGCCCACAAATGTGTGACTGGACTACTTCTTTAAATTAACACCAGATCCGGTGACATTTGGGACATTTTTTGACCCCCTTAGGAAAGTGCTATCATCATGAAACGTTCAGATCACTTACAACTCAATAGATTCTACCTTCCTGTAACGTTTCAGCCTGATTGGACCTTGTTTTCACACAAATGAACCCAGAATGATGTGAAATTGTGCTTCGTCCAACATAATTCTGGGTGCCATTTAAAAACCATAAGTGCTAATGACTCCATTCCTTTTTGTGGTTGTAGGGGCTGTTGATTGGAGTACACTAAAACAAACCTGATCAATCTCGGATATTCAGAAGCCAAGTTATAAGCCCACAAATGTGTAACTGGACTACTTCTTTAAATTGACACCAGATCCGGTGACCTTTGGGACATGGTTTGACCCCCTTAGGAAAGTGCTACCATCATGAAACGTTCAGATCACTTACAACTCAATAGATTCTACCTTCCTGTAACGTTTCAGCCTGATTGGACCTTGTTTTCACACAAATGGACCCAGAATGATGTGAAATTGAGCTTCGTGCAACATAATTCTGGGTGCCATTTACAAACCATAAGTGCTAATGACTTCATTCCTTTTTGTGGTTGTAGGGGCTGTTGATTGGAGTACACTCAAACAAACCTGACCTCTCTAGGACATTCAGAAGCCAAGTTATAAGCCCACAAAGGTGTAACTGGGCTACTTCTTTAAAGTGACACCAGGCCCGGTGACCTTTGGGACATGGTTTGACCCCCTATAGGAATGTGCGATCATCATGAAACGTTCAGATCACTTACAACTCAATAGATTCTACCTTCTTGTAACGTTTCAGCCTGATTGGACCTTGTTTTCACACAAATGGACCCAGAATGATGTGAAATTGTGCTTCGTGCAACATAATTCTGGGTGCCATTTACAAACCATAAGTGCTAATGACTCCATTCCTTTTTGTGGTTGTAGGGGCTGTTTATTGGAGTACACTAAAACAAACCTGACCTCTCTAGGACATTCAGAAGCCAAGTTATAAGCCCACAAATGTGTAACTGGACTACTTCTTTAAAGTGACACCAGATCCGGTGACCTTTGGGACATGGTTTGACCCCCTTAGGAAAGTGCTATCATCATGAAACGTTCAGATCACTTACAACTCAATAGATTCTACCTTCCTGTAACGTTTCAGCCTGATTGGACCTTGTTTTCACACAAATAAACCCAGAATGATGTGAAATTGTGCTTCGTGCAACATAATTCTGGGTGCAATTTACAAACCATAAGTGCTAATGACTCCATTCCTTTTTGTGGTTGTAGGGGCTGTTGATTGGAGTACACTAAAACAAACCTAACCTCTCTAGGACATTCAGAAGCCAAGTTATAAGCCCACAAAGGTGTAACTGGACTACTTCTTTAAAGTGACACCAGGCCCGGTGACCTTTGGGACATGGTTTTACCCCCTATAGGAATGTGCGATCATCTTGAAACGTTCAGATCACTTACAACTCAATAGATTCTACAATCCTGTAGCGTTTCAGCCTGATTGGACCTTGTTTTCACACAAATGATCCAAGAATGATGTGAAATTGTGCTTCGTGCAACATAATTCTGGGTGCCATTTACAAAGCATAAGTGCTAATGACTCCATTCCTTTTTGTGGTTGTAGGGGCTGTTGATTGGAGTACACTAAAACAAACCTGATCTCTCTAGGACATTCAGAAGCCAAGTTATAAGCCCACAAAGGTGTAACTGGAGTACTTCTTTAAATTGACACCAGATCTGGTGACCTTTGGGACATGGTTTGACCCCCTTAGGAAAGTGCTATCATCATGAAACGTTCAGATCACTTACAACTCAGTACATTCTACCTTCCTGTAACGTTTCAGCCTGATTGGACCTTGTTTTCACACAAATGAACCCAGAATGATGTGAAATTGTGCTTCGTGCAACATAATTCTGGGTGCCAATTAAAAACCATAAGTGCTAATGACTCCATTCCTTTTTGTGGTTGTAGGGGCTGTTGATTGGAGTACCCTAAAACAAACGTGATCTCTCTAGGACATTCAGAAGCCAAGTTATAAGCCCACAAATGTGTAACTGGACTACTTCTTTAAATTGACACCAGATCCGGTGACCTTTGGGACATGGTTTGACCCCCTTAGGAAAGTGCGATCATCATGAAACGTTCAGATCACTTACAACTCAATAGATTCTACCTTCCTGTAACGTTTCAGCCTGATTGGACCTTGTTTTCACACAAATGAACCCAGAATGATGTGAAATTGTGCTTCGTGCAACATAATTCTGGGTGCCATTTAAAAACCATAAGTGCTAATGTCTCCATTCCTTTTTGTGGTTGTAGGGGCTGTTGATTGGAGTACACTAAAACAAACCTGATCTCTCTAGGACATTCAGAAGCCAAGTTATAAGCCCACAATTGTGTAACTGGACTAGTTCTTTAAATTGACACCAGATCCGGTGACATTTGGGACATGGTTTGACCCCCTTAGGAAAGTGCTATCATCATGAAACGTTCAGATCACTTACAACTCAATAGATTCTACCTTCCTGTAACGTTTCAGCCTGATTGGACCTTGTTTTCACACAAATGAACCCAGAATGATGTGAAATTGTGCTTCGTGCAACATAATTCTGGGTGCCAATTACAAACCATAAGTGCTAATGACTCCATTCCTTTTTGTGGTTGTAGGGGCTGTTTATTGGAGTACACTAAAACAAACCTGACCTCTCTAGGACATTCAGAAGCCAAGTTATAAGCCCACAAATGTGTAACTGGACTACTTCTTTAAAGTGACACCAGATCCGGTGACTTTTGGGACATGGTTTGACCCCCTTAGGAAAGTGCTATCATCATGAAACGTTCAGATCACTTACAACTCAATAGATTCTACCTTCCTGTAACGTTTCAGCCTGACTGGACCTTGTTTTCACACAAATGAACCCAGAATGATGTGAAATTGTGCTTCCTTCAACATAATTCTGGCTGCCATTTAAAAACCATAAGTGCTAATGACTCCATTCCTTTTTGTGGTTGTAGGGGCTGTGTATGGGAGTATACTAAAACAAACCTGATCTCTCTAGGACATTCAGAAGCCAAGTTATAAGCCCACAAATGTGTAACTGGACTACTTCTTCATATTGACACCAGATCCGGTGACATTTGGGACATGGTTTGACCCCCTTAGGAAAGTGCTATCATCATGAAACGTTCAGATCACTTACAACTCAATAGATTCTACCTTCCTGTAACGTTTCAGCCTGATTGGACCTTGTTTTCACACAAATGGACCCAGAATGATGTGAAATTGTGCTTCGTACAACATAATTCTGGGTGCCATTTACAAACCATAAGTGCTAATGACTCCATTCCTTTTTGTGGTTGTAGGGGCTGTTGATTGGAGTACACGAAAACAAACCTGACCTCTCAGGACATTCAGAAGCCAAGTTATAAGCCCACAAAGGTGTAACTGGACTACTTCTTTAAATTGACACGAGATCCGGTGACCTTTGGGACATGGTTTGACCCCCTATAGGAATGTGCGATCATCATGAAACGTTCAGATCACTTACAACTCAATAGATTCTACCTTCTTGTAACGTTTCAGCCTGATTGGACCTTGTTTTCACACAAATGGACCCAGAATGATGTGAAATTGTGCTTTGTGCAACATAATTCTGGGTGCCATTTACAAACCATACGTGCTAATGACTCCATTCCTTGTTGTGGTTGTAGGGGCTGTTGATTGGAGTACACTAAAACAAACCTGATCTCTCTAGGACATTCAGAAGCCAAGTTATAAGCCCACAAATGTGTGACTGGACTACTTCTTTAAATTGACACCAGATCCGGTGACATTTGGGACATGGTTTGACCCCCTTAGGAAAGTGCTATCATCATGAAACGTTCAGATCACTTACAACTCAATAGATTCTACCTTCATGTAACGTTTCAGCCTGATTGGACCTTGTTTTCACACAAATGAACCCAGAATGATGTGAAATTGTGCTTCGTCCAACATAATTCTGGGTGCCATTTAAAAACCATAAGTGCTAATGACTCCATTCCTTTTTGTGGTTGTAGGGGCTGTTGATTGGAGTACACTAAAACAAACCTGATCAATCTAGGACATTCAGAAGCCAAGTTATAAGCCCACAAATGTGTAACTGGACTACTTCTTTAAATTGACACCAGATCTGGTGACCTTTGGGACATGGTTTGACCCCCTTAGGAAAGTGCTATCATCATGAAACGTTCAGATCACTTACAACTCAATAGATTCTACCTTCATGTAACGTTTCAGCCTGATTGGACCTTGTTTTCACACAAATGGACCCAGAATGATGTGAAATTGAGCTTCGTGCAACATAATTCTGGGTGCCATTTACAAACCATAAGTGCTAATGACTTCATTCCTTTTTGTGGTTGTAGGGGCTGTTGATTGGAGTACACTCAAACAAACCTGACCTCTCTAGGACATTCAGAAGCCAAGTTATAAGCCCACAAAGGTGTAACTGGACTACTTCTTTAAAGTGACACCAGGCCCGGTGACCTTTGGGACATGGTTTGACCCCCTATAGGAAGGTGCGATCATCATGAAACGTTCAGATCATTTACAACTCAATAGATTCTACCTTCTTGTAACATTTCAGCCTGATTGGACCTTGTTTTCACACAAATGGACCCAGAATGATGTGAAATTGTGCTTCGTGCAACATAATTCTGGGTGCCATTTACAAACCATAAGTGCTAATGACTCCATTCCTTTTTGTGGTTGTAGGGGCTGTTTATTGGAGTACACTAAAACAAACCTGACCTCTCTAGGACATTCAGAAGCCAAGTTATAAGCCCACAAATGTGTAACTGGACTACTTCTTTAAAGTGACACCAGATCCGGTGACCTTTGGGACATGGTTTGACCCCCTTAGGAAAGTGCTATCATCATGAAACGTTCAGATCACTTACAACTCAATAGATTCTACCTTCCTGTAACGTTTCAGCCTGATTGGACCTTGTTTTCACACAAATTAACCCAGAATGATGTGAAATTGTGCTTCGTGCAACATAATTCTGGGTGCAATTTACAAACCATAAGTGCTAATGACTCCATTCCTTTTTGTGGTTGTAGGGGCTGTTGATTGGAGTACACTAAAACAAACCTAACCTCTCTAGGACATTCAGAAGCCAAGTTATAAGCCCACAAAGGTGTAACTGGACTACTTCTTTAAAGTGACACCAGGCCCGGTGACCTTTGGGACATGGTTTTACCCCCTATAGGAATGTGCGATCATCTTGAAACGTTCAGATCACTTACAACTCAATAGATTCTACAATCCTGTAGCGTTTTAGCCTGATTGGACCTTGTTTTCACACAAATGATCCAAGAATGATGTGAAATTGTGCTTCGTGCAACATAATTCTGGGTGCCATTTACAAAGCATAAGTGCTAATGACTCCATTCCTTTTTGTGGTTGTAGGGGCTGTTGATTTGAGTACACTAAAACAAACCTGATCTCTCTAGGACATTCAGAAGCCAAGTTATAAGCCCACAAAGGTGTAACTGGACTACTTCTTTAAATTGACACCAGCTCCGGTGACCTTTGGGACATTGTTTGACCCCCTTAGGAAAGTGCTATCATCATGAAACGTTCAGATCACTTACAACTCAATAGATTCTACCTTCCTGTAAAGTTTCAGCCTGATTGGACCTTGTTTTCACACAAATGAACCCAGAATGATGTGAAACTGTGCTTCGTGCAACATAATTCTGGGTGCCATTTACAAACCATAAGTGCTAATGACTCCATTCCTTTTTGTGGTTGTAGGGGCTGTTTATTGGAGTACATTAAAACAAACCTGATCTCTCTAGGATATTCAGAAGCCAAGTTATAAGCCCACAAATGTGTAACTGGACTACTTCTTTAAATTGACACCAGATCCGGTGACCTTTGGGACATGGTTTGACCCCCTTAGGAAAGTGATATCATCATGAAACGTTCAGATCACTTACAACTCAATAGATTCTACCTTCCTGTAACGTTTCAGCCTGATTGGACCTTGTTTTCACACAAATGAACCCAGAATGATGTGAAATTGTGCTTCGTGCAACATAATTCTGGGTGCCAATTAAAAACCATAAGTGCTAATGACTCCATTCCTTTTTGTGGTTGTAGGGGCTGTTGATTGGAGTACCCTAAAACAAACGTGATCTCTCTAGGACATTCAGAAGCCAAGTTATAAGCCCACAAATGTGTAACTGGACTACTTCTTTAAATTGACACCAGATCCGGTGACATTTGGGACATGGTTTGACCCCCTTAGGAAAGTGCGATCATCATGAAACGTTCAGATCACTTACAACTCAATAGATTCTACCTTCCTGTAACGTTTCAGCCTGATTGGACCTTGTTTTCACACAAATGAACCCAGAATGATGTGAAATTGTGCTTCGTGCAACATAATTCTGGGTGCCAATTAAAAACCATAAGTGCTAATGACTCCATTCCTTTTAGTGGTTGTAGGGGCTGTTGATTGGAGTACCCTAAAACAAACGTGATCTCTCTAGGACATTCAGAAGCCAAGTTATAAGCCCACAAATGTGTAACTGGACTACTTCTTTAAATTGACACCAGATCCGGTGACATTTGGGACATGGTTTGACCCCCTTAGGAAAGTGCGATCATCATGAAACGTTCAGATCACTTACAACTCAATAGATTCTACCTTCCTGTAACGTTTCAGCCTGATTGGACCTTGTTTTCACACAAATGAACCCAGAATGATGTGAAATTGTGCTTCGTGCAACATAATTCTGGGTGCCAATTACAAACCATAAGTGCTAATGACTCCATTCCTTTTTGTGGTTGTAGGGGCTGTTTATTGGAGTACACTAAAACAAACCTGACCTCTCTAGGACATTCAGAAGCCAAGTTATAAGCCCACAAATGTGTAACTGGACTACTTCTTTAAAGTGACACCAGATCCGGTGACTTTTGGGAAATGGTTTGACCCCCTTAGGAAAGTGCTATCATCATGAAACGTTCAGATCACTTACAACTCAATAGATTCTACCTTCCTGTAACGTTTCAGCCTGACTGGACCTTGTTTTCACACAAATGAACCCAGAATGATGTGAAATTGTGCTTCGTTCAACATAATTCTGGCTGCCATTTAAAAACCATAAGTGCTAATGACTCCATTCCTTTTTGTGGTTGTAGGGGCTGTGTATGGGAGTATACTAAAACAAACCTGATCTCTCTAGGACATTCAGAAGCCAAGTTATTAGCCCACAAATGTGTAACTGGACTACTTCTTCATATTGACACCAGATCCGGTGACATTTGGGACATGGTTTGACCCCCTTAGGAAAGTGCTATCATCATGAAACGTTCAGATCACTTACAACTCAATAGATTCTACCTTCCTGTAACGTTTCAGCCTGATTGGACCTTGTTTTCACACAAATGGACCCAGAATGATGTGAAATTGTGCTTCGTACAACATAATTCTGGGTGCCATTTACAAACCATAAGTGCTAATGACTCCATTCCTTTTTGTGGTTGTAGGGGCTGTTGATTGGAGTACACGAAAACAAACCTGACCTCTCAGGACATTCAGAAGCCAAGTTATAAGCCCACAAAGGTGTAACTGGACTACTTCTTTAAATTGACACGAGATCCGGTGACCTTTGGGACATGGTTTGACCCCCTATAGGAATGTGCGATCATCATGAAACGTTCAGATCACTTACAACTCAATAGATTCTACCTTCTTGTAACGTTTCAGCCTGATTGGACCTTGTTTTCACACAAATGAACCCAGAATGATGTGAAATTGTGCTTCGTCCAACATAATTCTGGGTGCCATTTAAAAACCATAAGTGCTAATGACTCCATTCCTTTTTGTGGTTGTAGGGGCTGTTGATTGGAGTACACTAAAACAAACCTAACCTCTCTAGGACATTCAGAAGCCAAGTTATAAGCCCACAAAGGTGTAACTGGACTACTTCTTTAAAGTGACACCAGGCCCGGTGACCTTTGGGACATGGTTTTACCCCCTATAGGAATGTGCGATCATCTTGAAACGTTCAGATCACTTACAACTCAATAGATTCTACAATCCTGTAGCGTTTTAGCCTGATTGGACCTTGTTTTCACACAAATGATCCAAGAATGATGTGAAATTGTGCTTCGTGCAACATAATTCTGGGTGCCATTTACAAAGCATAAGTGCTAATGACTCCATTCCTTTTTGTGGTTGTAGGGGCTGTTGATTGGAGTACACTAAAACAAACGTGATCTCTCTAGGACATTCAGAAGCCAAGTTATAAGCCCACAAAGGTGTAACTGGACTACTTCTTTAAATTGACACCAGATCCGGTGACCTTTGGGACATTGTTTGACCCCCTTAGGAAAGTGCTATCATCATGAAACGTTCAGATCACTTACAACTCAATAGATTCTACCTTCCTGTAAAGTTTCAGCCTGATTGGACCTTGTTTTCACAGAAATGAACCCAGAATGATGTGAAACTGTGCTTCGTGCAACATAATTCTGGGTGCCATTTACAAACCATAAGTGCTAATGACTCCATTCCTTTTTGTGGTTGTAGGGGCTGTTTATTGGAGTACATTAAAACAAACCTGATCTCTCTAGGATATTCAGAAGCCAAGTTATAAGCCCACAAATGTGTAACTGGACTACTTCTTTAAATTGACACCAGATCCGGTGACCTTTGGGACATGGTTTGACCCCCTTAGGAAAGTGATATCATCATGAAACGTTCAGATCACTTACAACTCAATAGATTCTACCTTCCTGTAACGTTTCAGCCTGATTGGACCTTGTTTTCACACAAATGAACCCAGAATGATGTGAAATTGTGCTTCGTGCAACATAATTCTGGGTGCCAATTAAAAACCATAAGTGCTAATGACTCCATTCCTTTTTGTGGTTGTAGGGGCTGTTGATTGGAGTACCCTAAAACAAATGTGATCTCTCTAGGACATTCAGAAGCCAAGTTATAAGCCCACAAATGTGTAACTGGACTACTTCTTTAAATTGACACCAGATCCGGTGACATTTGGGACATGGTTTGACCCCCTTAGGAAAGTGCGATCATCATGAAACGTTCAGATCACTTACAACTCAATAGATTCTACCTTCCTGTAACGTTTCAGCCTGATTGGACCTTGTTTTCACACAAATGAACCCAGAATGATGTGAAATTGTGCTTCGTGCAACATAATTCTGGGTGCCAATTAAAAACCATAAGTGCTAATGACTCCATTCCTTTTAGTGGTTGTAGGGGCTGTTGATTGGAGTACCCTAAAACAAACGTGATCTCTCTAGGACATTCAGAAGCCAAGTTATAAGCCCACAAATGTGTAACTGGACTACTTCTTTAAATTGACACCAGATCCGGTGACATTTGGGACATGGTTTGACCCCCTTAGGAAAGTGCGATCATCATGAAACGTTCAGATCACTTACAACTCAATAGATTCTACCTTCCTGTAACGTTTCAGGCTGATTGGACCTTGTTTTCACACAAATGAACCCAGAATGATGTGAAATTGTGCTTCGTGCAACATAATTCTGGGTGCCGTTTAAAAACCATCAGTGCTAATGTCTCCATTCCTTTTTGTGGTCTTAGGGGCTGTTGATTGGAGTACACTAAAACAAACCTGATCTCTCTAGGACATTCAGAAGCCAAGTTATAAGCCCACAAATGTGTAACTGGACTAGTTCTTTAAATTGACACCAGATCCGGTGACATTTGGGACATGGTTTGACCCCCTTAGGAAAGTGCTATCATCATGAAACGTTCAGATCACTTACAACTCAATAGATTCTACCTTCCTGTAACGTTTCAGGCTGATTGGACCTTGTTTTCACACAAATGAACCCAGAATGATGTGAAATTGTGCTTCGTGCAACATAATTCTGGGTGCCATTTAAAAACCATAAGTGCTAATGTCTCCATTCCTTTTTGTGGTTGTAGGGGCTGTTGATTGGAGTACACTAAAACAAACCTGATCTCTCTAGGACATTCAGAAGCCAAGTTATAAGCCCACAATTGTGTAACTGGACTAGTTCTTTAAATTGACACCAGATCCGGTGACATTTGGGACATGGTTTGACCCCCTTAGGAAAGTGCTATCATCATGAAACGTTCAGATCACTTACAACTCAAAAGATTCTACCTTCCTGTAACGTTTCAGCCTGATTGGACCTTGTTTTCACACAAATGAACCCAGAATGATGTGAAATTGTGCTTCGTGCAACATAATTCTGGGTGCCAATTACAAACCATAAGTGCTAATGACTCCATTCCTTTTTGTGGTTGTAGGGGCTGTTTATTGGAGTACACTAAAACAAACCTGACCTCTCTAGGACATTCAGAAGCCAAGTTATAAGCCCACAAATGTGTAACTGGACTACTTCTTTAAAGTGACACCAGATCCGGTGACTTTTGGGAAATGGTTTGACCCCCTTAGGAAAGTGCTATCATCATGAAACGTTCAGATCACTTACAACTCAATAGATTCTACCTTCCTGTAACGTTTCAGCCTGACTGGACCTTGTTTTCACACAAATGAACCCAGAATGATGTGAAATTGTGCTTCGTTCAACATAATTCTGGCTGCCATTTAAAAACCATAAGTGCTAATGACTCCATTCCTTTTTGTGGTTGTAGGGGCTGTGTATGGGAGTATACTAAAACAAACCTGATCTCTCTAGGACATTCAGAAGCCAAGTTATAAGCCCACAAATGTGTAACTGGACTACTTCTTCATATTGACACCAGATCCGGTGACATTTGGGACATGGTGTGACCCCCTTAGGAAAGTGCTATCATCATGAAACGTTCAGATCACTTACAACTCAATAGATTCTACCTTCCTGTAACGTTTCAGCCTGATTGGACCTTGTTTTCACACAAATGGACCCAGAATGATGTGAAATTGTGCTTCGTACAACATAATTCTGGGTGCCATTTACAAACCATAAGTGCTAATGACTCCATTCCTTTTTGTGGTTGTAGGGGCTGTTGATTGGAGTACACGAAAACAAACCTGACCTCTCTAGGACATTCAGAAGCCAAGTTATAAGCCCACAAAGGTGTAACTGGACTACTTCTTTAAATTGAGCGGAGATCCGGTGACCTTTGGGACATGGTTTGACCCCCTATAGGAATGTGCGATCATCATGAAACGTTCAGATCACTTACAACTCAATAGATTCTACCTTCTTGTAACGTTTCAGCCTGATTGGACCTTGTTTTCACACAAATGGACCCAGAATGATGTGAAATTGTGCTTTGTGCAACATAATTCTGGGTGCCATTTACAAACCATAAGTGCTAATGACTCCATTCCTTGTTGTGGTTGTAGGGGCTGTTGATTGGAGTACACTAAAACAAACCTGATCTCTCTAGGACATTCAGAAGCCAAGTTATAAGCCCACAAATGTGTGACTGGACTACTTCTTTAAATTAACACCAGATCCGGTGACATTTGGGACATTTTTTGACCCCCTTAGGAAAGTGCTATCATCATGAAACGTTCAGATCACTTACAACTCAATAGATTCTACCTTCCTGTAACGTTTCAGCCTGATTGGACCTTGTTTTCACACAAATGATCCAAGAATGATGTGAAATTGTGCTTCGTGCAACATAATTCTGGGTGCCATTTACAAACCATAAGTGCTAATGTCTCCATTCCTTTTTGTGGTTGTAGGGGCTGTTGATTGGAGTACACTAAAACAAACCTGATCTCTCTAGGACATTCAGAAGCCAAGTTATAAGCCCACAAATGTGTAACTGGACTACTTCTTTAAATTGACACCAGATCCGGTGACCTTTGGGACATGGTTTGACCCCCTTAGGAAAGTGCTATCATCATGAAACGTTCAGATCACTTACAACTCAATAGATTCTACCTTCCTGTAACGTTTCAGCCTGATTGGACCTTGCTTTCACACAAATGGACCCAGAATGATGTGAAATTGTGCTTCGTGCAACATAATTCTGGGTGTCATTTACAAACCATAAGTGCTAATGACTCCATTCCTTTTTGTGGTTGTAGGGGCTATTGATTGGAGTACACGAAAACAAACCTGACCTCTCTAGGACATTCAGAAGCCAAGTTATAAGTCCACAAAGGTGTAACTGGACTACTTCTTTAAATTGACACCAGATCCGGTGACCTTTGGGACATGGTTTGACCCCCTTAGGAAAGTGCTATCATCATGAAACGTTCAGATCACTTACAACTCAATAGATTCTACCTTCCTGTAACGTTTCAGCCTGATTGGACCTTGTTTTCACACAAATGGACCCAGAATGATGTGAAATTGTGCTTCGTGCAACATAATTCTGGGTGCCATTTACAAACCATAAGTGCTAATGACTCCATTCCTTTTTGTGGTTGTAGGGGCTGTTGATTGGAGTACACTAAAACAAACCTGACCTCTCTAGGACATTCAGAAGCCAAGTTGTGAGCCCACAAAGGTGTAACTGGACTACTTCTTTAAAGTGACACCAGGCCCGGTGACCTTTGGGACATGGTTTGACCCCCTATAGGAATGTGCGATCATCATGAAACGTTCAGATCTCTTAAAACTCAATAGATTCTATCTTCTTGTAACGTTTCAGCCTGATTGGACCTTGTTTTCACACAAACAGACCCAGAATGATGTTAAATTGTGCTTCGTGCAACATAATTCTGGGTGCCATTTACAAACCATAAGTGCTAATGACTCCATTCCTTGTTGTGGTTGTAGGGGCTGTTGATTGGAGCACATTAAAACAAACCTGATCTCTCTAGGACATTCAGAAGCCAAGTTATAAGCCCACAAATGTCTAACTGGACTACTTCTTTAAATTGACACTAGATCCGGTGACCTTTGGGACATGGTTTGACCCCCTTAGGAAAGTGCTATCATCATGAAACGTTCAGATCACTTACAACTCAATAGATTCTACCTTCCTGTAACGTTTCAGCCTGATTGGACCTTGTTTTCAAACAAATGAACCCAGATTGATGTGAAATTGTGCTTCGTGCAACATAATTCTGGGTGCCATTTAAAAACCATAAGTGCTAATGACTCCATTCCTTTTTGTGGTTGTAGGGGCTGTTGATTGGAGTACACTAAAACAAACCTGATCACTCTAGGACATTCAGAAGCCAAGTTATAAGCCCACAAATGTGTAACTGGACTACTTCTTTAAATTGACACCAGATCCGATGACCTTTGGGACATGGTTTGACCCCCTTAGGAAAGTGCTATCATCATGAAACGTTCAGATCACTTACAACTCAATAGATTATACCTTCCTGTAACGTTTCAGCCTGATTGGACCTTGTTTTCACACAAATGGACCCAGAATGATGTGAAATTGAGCTTCGTGCAACATAATTCTGGGTGCCATTTACAAACCATAAGTGCTAATGACTTCATTCCTTTTTGTGGTTGTAGGGGCTGTTGATTGGAGTACACTCAAACAAACCTGACCTCTCTAGGACATTCAGAAGCCAAGTTATAAGCCCACAAAGGTGTAACTGGACTACTTCTTTAAAGTGACACCGGGCCCGGTGACCTTTGGGACATGGTTTGACCCCCTATAGGAATGTGCGATCATCATGAAACGTTCAGATCACTTACAACTCAATAGATTCTACCTTCTTGTAACGTTTCAGCCTGATTGGACCTTGTTTTCACACAAATAGACCCAGAATGATGTGAAATTGTGCTTCGTGCAACATAATTCTGGGTGCCATTTACAAACCATAAGTGCTAATGACTCCATTCCTTTTTGTGGTTGTAGGGGCTGTTTATTGGAGTACACTAAAACAAACCTGACCTCTCTAGGACATTCAGAAGCCAAGTTATAAGCCCACAAATGTGTAACTGGACTACTTCTTTAAAGTGACACCAGATCCGGTGACCTTTGGGACATGGTTTGACCCCCTTAGGAAAGTGCTATCATCATGAAACATTCAGATCACTTACAACTCAATAGATTCTACCTTCCTGTAACGTTTCAGCCTGATTGGACATTGTTTTCACACAAATGAACCCAGAATGATGTTAAATTGTGCTTCGTGCAACATAATTCTGGGTGCCATTTACAAACCATAAGTGCTAATGACTCCATTCCTTTTTGTGGTTGTAGGGGCTGTTGATTGGAGTACACTAAAACAAACCTAACCTCTCTAGGACATTCAGAAGCCAAGTTATAAGCCCACAAAGGTGTAACTGGACTACTTCTTTAAAGTGACACCAGGCCCGGTGACCTTTGGGACATGGTTTTACCCCCTATAGGAATGTGCGATCATCTTGAAACGTTCACATCACTTACAACTCAATAGATTCTACAATCCTGTAGCATTTCAGCCTGATTGGACCTTGTTTTCACACAAATGAACCAAGAATGATGTGAAATTGTGCTTCGTGCAACATAATTCTGGGTGCCATTTACAAACCATAATGCTAATGACTCCATTCCTATTTGTGGTTGTAGGGGCTGTTGATTGGAGTACACTAAAACAAACCTAACCTCTCTAGGACATTCAGAAGCCAAGTTATAAGCCCACAAAGGTGTAACTGGACTACTTCTTTAAAGTGACACCAGGCCCGGTGACCTTTGGGACATGGTTTTACCCCCTATAGGAATGTGCGATCATCTTGAAACGTTCAGATCACTTACAACTCAATAGATTCTACAATCCTGTAGCGTTTCAGCCTGATTGGACCTTGTTTTCACACAAATGAACCAAGAATGATGTGAAATTGTGCTTCGTGCAACATAATTCTGGGTGCCATTTACAAAGCATAAGTGCTAATGACTCCATTCCTTTTTGTGGTTGTAGGGGCTGTTGATTGGAGTACACTAAAACAAACCTGATCACTCTAGGACATTCAGAAGCCAAGTTATAAGCCCACAAATGTGTAACTGGACTACTTCTTTAAATTGACACCAGATCCGATGACCTTTGGGACATGGTTTGACCCCCTTAGGAAAGTGCTATCATCATGAAACGTTCAGATCACTTACAACTCAATAGATTATACCTTCCTGTAACGTTTCAGCCTGATTGGACCTTGTTTTCACACAAATGGACCCAGAATGATGTGAAATTGAGCTTCGTGCAACATAATTCTGGGTGCCATTTACAAACCATAAGTGCTAATGACTTCATTCCTTTTTGTGGTTGTAGGGGCTGTTGATTGGAGTACACTCAAACAAACCTGACCTCTCTAGGACATTCAGAAGCCAAGTTATAAGCCCACAAATGTGTAACTGGACTACTTCTTTAAAGTGACACCAGATCCGGTGACCTTTGGGACATGGTTTGACCCCCTTAGGAAAGTGCTATCATCATGAAACGTTCAGATCACTTACAACTCAATAGATTCTACCTTCCTGTAACGTTTCAGCCTGATTGGACCTTGTTTTCACACAAATGAACCCAGAATGATGTTAAATTGTGCTTCGTGCAACATAATTCTGGGTGCCATTTACAAACCATAAGTGCTAATGACTCTATTCCTTTTTGTGGTTGTAGGGGCTGTTGATTGGAGTACACTAAAACAAACCTAACCTCTCTAGGACATTCAGAAGCCAAATTATAAGCCCACAAAGGTGTAACTGGACTACTTCTTTAAAGTGACACCAGGCCCGGTGACCTTTGGGACATGGTTTTACCCCCTATAGGAATGTGCGATCATCTTGAAACGTTCACATCACTTACAACTCAATAGATTCTACAATCCTGTAGCGTTTCAGCCTGATTGGACCTTGTTTTCACACAAATGAACCAAGAATGATGTGAAATTGTGCTTCGTGCAACATAATTCTGGGTGCCATTTACAAACCATAATGCTAATGACTCCATTCCTTTTTGTGGTTGTAGGGGCTGTTGATTGGAGTACACTAAAACAAACCTAACCTCTCTAGGACATTCAGAAGCCAAGTTATAAGCCCACAAAGGTGTAACTGGACTACTTCTTTAAAGTGACACCAGGCCCGGTGACCTTTGGGACATGGTTTTACCCCCTATAGGAATGTGCGATCATCTTGAAACGTTCAGATCACTTACAACTCAATAGATTCTACAATCCTGTAGCGTTTCAGCCTGATTGGACCTTGTTTTCACACAAATGAACCAAGAATGATGTGAAACTGTGCTTCGTGCAACATAATTCTGGGTGCCATTTACAAAGCATAAGTGCTAATGACTCCATTCCTTTTTGTGGTTGTAGGGGCTGTTGATTGGAGTACACTAAAACAAACCTGATTTCTCTAGGACATTCAGAAGCCAAGTTATAAGCCCACAAAGGTGTAACTGGACTACTTCTTTAAATTGACACCAGATCCGGTGACCTTTGGGACATGGTTTGACCCCTTTAGGAAAGTGCTATCATCATGAAACGTTCAGATCACTTACAACTCAATAGATTCTACCTTCCTGTAACGTTTCAGCCTGATTGGACCTTGTTTTCACACAAATGGACCCAGAATGATGTGAAATTGTGCTTCGTGCAACATAATTCTGGGTGCCATTTACAAACCATAAGTGCTAATGACTCCATTCCTTTTTGTGGTTGTAGGGGCTGTTGATTGGAGTACACTAAAACAAACCTGACCTCTCTAGGACATTCAGAAGCCAAGTTATAAGCCCACAAAGGTGTAACTGGACTACTTCTTCAAAGTGACACCAGGCCCGGTGACCTTTGGGACATGGTTTGACCCCCTATAGGAATGTGTGATCATCATGAAACGTTCAGATCTCTTACAACTCAATAGATTCTACCTTCTTGTAACGTTTCAGCCTGATTGGACCTTGTTTTCACACAAATAGACCCAGAATGATGTGAAATTGTGCTTCGTGCAAAATAATTCTGGGTGCCATTTACAAACCATAAGTGCTAATGACTCCATTCCTTTTTGTGGTTGTAGGGGCTTTTGATTGGAGTACACTAAAACAAACCTGATCTCTCTAGGACATTCAGAAGCCAAGTTATAAGCCCACAAATGTGTAACTGGACTACTTCTTTAAATTGACACCAGATCCGGTGAACTTTGGGACATGGTTTGACCCCCTTAGGAAAGTGCTATCATCATGAAACGTTCAGATCACTTACAACTCAATAGATTCTACCTTCCTGTAACGTTTCAGCCTGATTGGACCTTGTTTTCACACAAATTAACCCAGAATGATGTGAAATTGTGCTTCGTGCAACATAATTCTGGGTGCCATTTACAAACCATAAGTGCTAATGACTCCATTCCTTTTTGTGGTTGTAGGGGCTGTTGATTGGAGTACATTAAAACAAACCTGATCTCTCTAGGACATTCAGAAGCCATGTTATAAGCCCACAAATGTGTAACTGGTCTACTTCTTTAAATTGACACCAGATCTGGTGACCTTTGGGACATGGTTTGACCCCCTTAGGAAAGTGCTATCATCATGAAACGTTCAGATCACTTACAACTCAATAGATTCTACCTTCCTGTAACGTTTCAGCCTGATTGGACCTTGTTTTCACACAAATGAACCCAGAATGATGTGAAATTGTGCTTCGTGCAACATAATTCTGGGTGCCATTTAAAAACCATAAGTGCTAATGACTCCATTCCTTTTTGTGGTTGTAGGGGCTGTTGATTGGAGTACACTAAAACAAACCTGATCACTCTAGGACATTCAGAAGCCAAGTTATAAGCCCACAAATGTGTAACTGGACTACTTCTTTAAATTGACACCAGATCCGGTGACCTTTGGGACATGGTTTGACCCCCTTAGGAAAGTGCTATCATTATGAAACGTTCAGATCACTTACAACTCAATAGATTCTACCTTCCTGTAACGTTTCAGCCTGATTGGACCTTGTTTTCACACAAATGGACCGAGAATGATGTGAAATTGAGCTTCGTGCAACATAATTCTGGGTGCCATTTACAAACCATAAGTGCTATTGACTTCATTCCTTTTTGTGGTTGTAGGGGCTGTTGATTGGAGTACACTCAAACAAACCTGACCTCTCTAGGACATTCAGAAGCCAAGTTATAAGCCCACAAAGGTGTAACTGGACTACTTCTTTAAAGTGACACCAGGCCCGGTGACCTTTGGGACATGGTTTTACCCCCTATAGGAATGTGCGATCATCTTGAAACGTTCAGATCACTTACAACTCAATAGATTCTATCTTCTTGTAACGTTTCAGCCTGATTGGACCTTGTTTTCACACAAATGATCCAAGAATGATGTGAAATTGTGCTTCCTGCAACATAATTCTGGGTGCCATTTACAAAGCATAAGTGCTAATGACTCCATTCCTTTTTGTGGTTGTAGGGGCTGTTGATTGGAGTACACTAAAACAAACCTGATCTCTCTAGGACATTCAGAAGCCAAGTTATAAGCCCACAAATGTGTAACTGGACTACTTCTTTAAATTGACACCAGATCCGGTGACCTTTGGGACATGGTTTGACCCCCTTAGGAAAGTGCTATCATCATGAAACGTTCAGATCACTTACAACTCAGTACATTCTACCTTCCTGTAAAGTTTTAGCCTGATTGGACCTTGTTTTCACACAAATTAACCCAGAATGATGTGAAACTGTGCTTCGTGCAACATAATTCTGGGTGCCATTTACAAACCATAAGTGCTAATGACTCCATTCCTTTTTGTGGTTGTAGGGGCTGTTGATTGGAGTACATTAAAACAAACCTGATCTCTCTAGGACATTCAGAAGCCATGTTATAAGCCCACAAATGTGTAACTGGTCTACTTCTTTAAATTGACACCAGATCCGGTGACTTTTGGGACATGGTTTGACCCCCTTAGGAAAGTGCTATCATCATGAAACGTTCAGATCACTTACAACTCAATAGATTCTACCTTCCTGTAACGTTTCAGCCTGATTGGACCTTGTTTTCACACAAATGGACCGAGAATGATGTGAAATTGAGCTTCGTGCAACATAATTCTGGGTGCCATTTACAAACCATAAGTGCTAATGACTTCATTCCTTTTTGTGGTTGTAGGGGCTGTTGATTGGAGTACACTCAAACAAACCTGACCTCTCTAGGACATTCAGAAGCCAAGTTATAAGCCCACAAAGGTGTAACTGGACTACTTATTTAAAGTGACACCAGGCCCGGTGACCTTTGGGACATGGTTTTACCCCCTATAGGAATGTGCGATCATCTTGAAACGTTCAGATCACTTACAACTCAATAGATTCTACAATCCTGTAGCGTTTCAGCCTGATTGGACCTTGTTTTCACACAAATGATCCAAGAATGATGTGAAATTGTGCTTCGTGCAACATAATTCTGGGTGCCATTTACAAAGCATAAGTGCTAATGACTCCATTCCTTTTTGTGGTTGTAGGGGCTGTTGATTGGAGTACACTAAAACAAACCTGATCTCTCTAGGACATTCAGAAGCCAAGTTATAAGCCCACAAAGGTGTAACTGGACTACTTCTTTAAATTGACACCAGATCCGGTGACCTTTGGGACATGGTTTGACCCCCTTAGGATAGTGCTATCATCATGAAACGTTCAGATCACTTACAACTCAGTACATTCTACCTTCCTGTAAAGTTTCAGCTTGATTGGACCTTGTTTTCACACAAATGAACCCAGAATGATGTGAAATTGTGCTTCGTGCAACATAATTCTGGATGCCAATTAAAAACCATAAGTGCTA
This sequence comes from Nothobranchius furzeri, assembly GCF_043380555.1. Classification (NCBI taxonomy): domain Eukaryota; kingdom Metazoa; phylum Chordata; class Actinopteri; order Cyprinodontiformes; family Nothobranchiidae; genus Nothobranchius; species Nothobranchius furzeri. The sequence continues at coordinate 6,456,726 of NC_091754.1, forward strand.
ATGACTCCATTCCTTTTTGTGGTTGTAGGGGCTGTTGATTGGAGTACACTAAAACAAACCTGATCACTCTAGGACATTCAGAAGCCAAGTTATAAGCCCACAAATGTGTAACTGGACTACTTCTTTAAATTGACACCAGATCCGGTGACCTTTGGGACATGGTTTGACCCCCTTAGGAAAGTGCTATCATCATGAAACGTTCAGATCACTTACAACTCAATAGATTCTACCTTCCTGTAACGTTTCAGCCTGATTGGACCTTGTTTTCACACAAATGGACCGAGAATGATGTGAAATTGAGCTTCGTGCAACATAATTCTGGGTGCCATTTACAAACCATAAGTGCTATTGACTTCATTCCTTTTTGTGGTTGTAGGGGCTGTTGATTGGAGTACACTCAAACAAACCTGACCTCTCTAGGACATTCAGAAGCCAAGTTATAAGCCCACAAAGGTGTAACTGGACTACTTCTTTAAAGTGACACCAGGCCCGGTGACCTTTGGGACATGGTTTTACCCCCTATAGGAATGTGCGATCATCTTGAAACGTTCAGATCACTTACAACTCAATAGATTCTATCTTCTTGTAACGTTTCAGCCTGATTGGACCTTGTTTTCACACAAATGATCCAAGAATGATGTGAAATTGTGCTTCGTGCAACATAATTCTGGGTGCCATTTACAAAGCATAAGTGCTAATGACTCCATTCCTTTTTGTGGTTGTAGGGGCTGTTGATTGGAGTACACTAAAACAAACCTGATCTCTCTAGGACATTCAGAAGCCAAGTTATAAGCCCACAAATGTGTAACTGGACTACTTCTTTAAATTGACACCAGATCCGGTGACCTTTGGGACATGGTTTGACCCCCTTAGGAAAGTGCTATCATCATGAAACGTTCAGATCACTTACAACTCAGTACATTCTACCTTCCTGTAAAGTTTTAGCCTGATTGGACCTTGTTTTCACACAAATGAACCCAGAATGATGTGAAACTGTGCTTCGTGCAACATAATTCTGGGTGCCATTTACAAACCATAAGTGCTAATGACTCCATTCCTTTTTGTGGTTGTAGGGGCTGTTGATTGGAGTATATTAAAACAAACCTGATCTCTCTAGGACATTCAGAAGCCATGTTATAAGCCCACAAATGTGTAACTGGTCTACTTCTTTAAATTGACACCAGATCCGGTGACCTTTGGGACATGGTTTGACCCCCTTAGGAAAGTGCTATCATCATGAAACGTTCAGATCACTTACAACTCAATAGATTCTACCTTCCTGTAACGTTTCAGCCTGATTGGACCTTGTTTTCACACAAATGGACCGAGAATGATGTGAAATTGAGCTTCGTGCAACATAATTCTGGGTGCCATTTACAAACCATAAGTGCTAATGACTTCATTCCTTTTTGTGGTTGTAGGGGCTGTTGATTGGAGTACACTCAAACAAACCTGACCTCTCTAGGACATTCAGAAGCCAAGTTATAAGCCCACAAAGGTGTAACTGGACTACTTATTTAAAGTGACACCAGGCCCGGTGACCTTTGGGACATGGTTTTACCCCCTATAGGAATGTGCGATCATCTTGAAACGTTCAGATCACTTACAACTCAATAGATTCTACAATCCTGTAGCGTTTCAGCCTGATTGGACCTTGTTTTCACACAAATGATCCAAGAATGATGTGAAATTGTGCTTCGTGCAACATAATTCTGGGTGCCATTTACAAAGCATAAGTGCTAATGAATCCATTCCTTTTTGTGGTTGTAGGGGCTGTTGATTGGAGTACACTAAAACAAACCTGATCTCTCTAGGACATTCAGAAGCCAAGTTATAAGCCCACAAAGGTGTAACTGGACTACTTCTTTAAATTGACACCAGATCCGGTGACCTTTGGGACATGGTTTGACCCCCTTAGGAAAGTGCTATCATCATGAAACGTTCAGATCACTTACAACTCAGTACATTCTACCTCCCTGTAAAGTTTCGGCCTGATTGGACCTTGTTTTCACACAAATGAACCCAGAATGATGTGAAACTGTGCTTCGTGCAACATAATTCTGGGTGCCATTTACAAACCATAAGTGCTAATGACTCCATTCCTTTTTGTGGTTGTAGGGGCTGTTGATTGGAGTACATTAAAACAAACCTGATCTCTCTAGGATATTCAGAAGCCAAGTTATAAGCCCACAAATGTGTAACTGGACTACTTCTTTAAATTGACACCAGATCCGGTGACCTTTGGGACATGGTTTGACCCCCTTAGGAAAGTGATATCATCATGAAACGTTCAGATCACTTACAACTCAATAGATTCTACCTTCCTGTAACGTTTCAGCCTGATTGGACCTTGTTTTCACACAAATGAACCCAGAATGATGTGAAATTGTGCTTCGTGCAACATAATTCTGGATGCCAATTAAAAACCATAAGTGCTAATGACTCCATTCCTTTTTGTGGTTGTAGGGGCTGTTGATTGGTGTACCCTAAAACAAACTTGATCTCTCTAGGACATTCAGAAGCCAAGTTATAAGCCCACAAATGTGTAACTGGACTACTTCTTTAAATTGACACCAGATCCGGTGACATTTGGGACATGGTTTGACCCCCTTAGGAAAGTGCGATCATCATGAAACGTTCAGATCACTTACAACTCAATAGATTCTACCTTCCTGTAACGTTTCAGCCTGATTGGACCTTGTTTTCACACAAATGAACCCAGAATGATGTGAAATTGTGCTTCGTGCAACATAATTCTGGGTGCCGTTTAAAAACCATAAGTGCTAATGTCTCCATTCCTTTTTGTGGTTGTAGGGGCTGTTGATTGGAGTACACTAAAACAAACCTGATCTCTCTAGGACATTCAGAAGCCAAGTTATAAGCCCACAAATGTGTAACTGGACTAGTTCTTTAAATTGACACCAGATCCGGTGACATTTGGGACATGGTTTGACCCCCTTAGGAAAGTGCTATCATCATGAAACGTTCAGATCACTTGCAACTCAATAGATTCTACCATCCTGTAACGTTTCAGGCTGACTGGACCTTGTTTTCACACAAATGAACCCAGAATGATGTGAAATTGTGCTTCGTGCAACATAAATCTGGGTGCCATTTAAAAACCATAAGTGCTAATGTCTCCATTCCTTTTTGTGGTTGTAGGGGCTGTTGATTGGAGTACCCTAAAACAAACCTGATCTCTCTAGGACATTCAGAAGCCAAGTTATAAGCCCACAAATGTGTAACTGGACTACTTCTATAAATTGACACCAGATCCGGTGACATTTGGGACATGGTTTGACCCCCTTAGGAAAGTGCTATCATCATGAAACGTTCAGATCACTTACAACTCAATAGATTCTACCTTCCTGTAACGTTTCAGGCTGATTGGACCTTGTTTTCACACAAATGAACCCAGAATGATGTGAAATTGTGCTTCGTGCAACATAATTCTGGGTGCCATTTAAAAACCATAAGTGCTAATGTCTCCATTCCTTTTTGTGGTTGTAGGGGCTGTTGATTGGAGTACACTAAAACAAACCTGATCTCTCTAGGACATTCAGAAGCCAAGTTATAAGCCCACAAATGTGTAACTGGACTACTTCTTTAAATTGACACCAGATCCGGTGACCTTTGGGACATGGTTTGACCCCCTTAGGAAAAAGCTATCATCATGAAACGTTCAGATCACTTACAACTCAATAGATTCTACCTTCCTGTAACGTTTCAGCCTGATTGGACCTTGCTTTCACACAAATGGACCCAGAATGATGTGAAATTGTGCTTCGTGCAACATAATTCTGGGTGTCATTTACAAACCATAAGTGCTAATGACTCCATTCCTTTTTGTGGTTGTAGGGGCTGTTGATTGGAGTACACGAAAACAAACCTGACCTCTCTAGGACATTCAGAAGCCAAGTTATAAGCCCACAAAGGTGTAACTGGACTACTTCTTTAAAGTGACACCAGGCCCGGTGACCTTTGGGACATGGTTTGACCCCCTATAGGAATGTGCGATCATCATGAAACGTTCAGATCTCTTACAACTCAATAGATTCTATCTTCTTGTAACGTTTCAGCCTGATTGGACCTTGTTTTCACACAAATAGACCCAGAATGATGTGAAATTGTGCTTCGTGCAACATTATTCTGGGTGCCATTTACAAACCATAAGTGCTAATGACTCCATTCCTTTTTGTGGTTGTAGGGGCTTTTGATGGGAGTACACTAAAACAAACCTGATCTCTCTAGGACGTTCAGAAGCCAAGTTATAAGCCCACAAATGTGTAACTGGACTACTTCTTTAAATTGACACCAGATCCGGTGACCTTTGGGACATGGTTTGACCCCCTTAGGAAAGTGCTATCATCATGAAACGTTCAGATCACTTACAACTCAATAGATTCTACCTTCCTGTAACGTTTCAGCCTGATTGGAACTTGTTTTCACACAAATGAACCCAGAATGATGTGAAATTGTGCTTCGTGCAACATAATTCTGGGTGCCATTTACAAACCATAAGTGCTAATGACTCCATTCCTTTTTGTGGTTGTAGGGGCTGTTGATTGGAGCACATTAAAACAAACCTGATCTCTCTAGGACATTCAGACGCCAAGTTATAAGCCCACAAATGTGTAACTGGACTACTTCTTTAAATTGACACTAGATCCGGTGACCTTTGGGACATGGTTTGACCCCCTTAGGAAAGTGCTATCATCATGAAACGTTCAGATCACTTACAACTCAGTACATTCTACCTTCCTGTAAAGTTTCAGCCTGATTGGACCTTGTTTTCACACAAATGAACCCAGAATGATGTGAAACTGTGCTTCGTGCAACATAATTCTGGGTGCCATTTACAAACCATAAGTGCTAATGACTCCATTCCTTTTTGTGGTTGTAGGGGCTGTTGATTGGAGTACATTAAAACAAACCTGATCTCTCTAGGATATTCAGAAGCCAAGTTATAAGCCCACAAATGTGTAACTGGACTACTTCTTTAAATTGACACCAGATCCGGTGACCTTTGGGACATGGTTTGACCCCCTTAGGAAAGTGATATCATCATGAAACGTTCAGATCACTTACAACTCAATAGATTCTACCTTCCTGTAACGTTTCAGCCTGATTGGACCTTGTTTTCACACAAATGAACCCAGAATGATGTGAAATTGTGCTTCGTGCAACATAATTCTGGATGCCAATTAAAAACCATAAGTGCTAATGACTCCATTCCTTTTTGTGGTTGTAGGGGCTGTTGATTGGAGTACCCTAAAACAAACTTGATCTCTCTAGGACATTCAGAAGCCAAGTTATAAGCCCACAAATGTGTAACTGGACTACTTCTTTAAATTGACACCAGATCCGGTGACATTTGGGACATGGTTTGACCCCCTTAGGAAAGTGCGATCATCATGAAACGTTCAGATCACTTACAACTCAATAGATTCTACCTTCCTGTAACGTTTCAGCCTGATTGGACCTTGTTTTCACACAAATGAACCCAGAATGATGTGAAATTGTGCTTCGTGCAACATAATTCTGGGTGCCGTTTAAAAACCATAAGTGCTAATGTCTCCATTCCTTTTTGTGGTTGTAGGGGCTGTTGATTGGAGTACACTAAAACAAACCTGATCTCTCTAGGACATTCAGAAGCCAAGTTATAAGCCCACAAATGTGTAACTGGACTAGTTCTTTAAATTGACACCAGATCCGGTGACATTTGGGACATGGTTTGACCCCCTTAGGAAAGTGCTATCATCATGAAACGTTCAGATCACTTACAACTCAATAGATTCTACCATCCTGTAACGTTTCAGGCTGACTGGACCTTGTTTTCACACAAATGAACCCAGAATGATGTGAAATTGTGCTTCGTGCAACATAAATCTGGGTGCCATTTAAAAACCATAAGTGCTAATGTCTCCATTCCTTTTTTGTGGTTGTAGGGGCTGTTGATTGGAGTACCCTAAAACAAACCTGATCTCTCTAGGACATTCAGAAGCCAAGTTATAAGCCCACAAATGTGTAACTGGACTACTTCTATAAATTGACACCAGATCCGGTGACATTTGGGACATGGTTTGACCCCCTTAGGAAAGTGCTATCATCATGAAACGTTCAGATCACTTACAACTCAATAGATTCTACCTTCCTGTAACGTTTCAGGCTGATTGGACCTTGTTTTCACACAAATGAACCCAGAATGATGTGAAATTGTGCTTCGTGCAACATAATTCTGGGTGCCATTTAAAAACCATAAGTGCTAATGTCTCCATTCCTTTTTGTGGTTGTAGGGGCTGTTGATTGGAGTACACTAAAACAAACCTGATCTCTCTAGGACATTCAGAAGCCAAGTTATAAGCCCACAAATGTGTAACTGGACTACTTCTTTAAATTGACACCAGATCCGGTGACCTTTGGGACATGGTTTGACCCCCTTAGGAAAAAGCTATCATCATGAAACGTTCAGATCACTTACAACTCAATAGATTCTACCTTCCTGTAACGTTTCAGCCTGATTGGACCTTGCTTTCACACAAATGGACCCAGAATGATGTGAAATTGTGCTTCGTGCAACATAATTCTGGGTGTCATTTACAAACCATAAGTGCTAATGACTCCATTCCTTTTTGTGGTTGTAGGGGCTGTTGATTGGAGTACACGAAAACAAACCTGACCTCTCTAGGACATTCAGAAGCCAAGTTATAAGCCCACAAAGGTGTAACTGGACTACTTCTTTAAATTGACACCAGGCCCGGTGACCTTTGGGACATGGTTTGACCCCCTATAGGAATGTGCGATCATCATGAAACGTTCAGATCTCTTACAACTCAATAGATTCTATCTTCTTGTAACGTTTCAGCCTGATTGGACCTTGTTTTCACACAAATAGACCCAGAATGATGTGAAATTGTGCTTCGTGCAACATTATTCTGGGTGCCATTTACAAACCATAAGTGCTAATGACTCCATTCCTTTTTGTGGTTGTAGGGGCTTTTGATGGGAGTACACTAAAACAAACCTGATCTCTCTAGGACGTTCAGAAGCCAAGTTATAAGCCCACAAATGTGTAACTGGACTACTTCTTTAAATTGACACCAGATCCGGTGACCTTTGGGACATGGTTTGACCCCCTTAGGAAAGTGCTATCATCATGAAACGTTCAGATCACTTACAACTCAATAGATTCTACCTTCCTGTAACGATTCAGCCTGATTGGAACTTGTTTTCACACAAATGAACCCAGAATGATGTGAAATTGTGCTTCGTGCAACATAATTCTGGGTGCCATTTACAAACCATAAGTGCTAATGACTCCATTCCTTTTTGTGGTTGTAGGGGCTGTTGATTGGAGCACATTAAAACAAACCTGATCTCTCTAGGACATTCAGACGCCAAGTTATAAGCCCACAAATGTGTAACTGGACTACTTCTTTAAATTGACACTAGATCCGGTGACCTTTGGGACATGGTTTGACCCCCTTAGGAAAGTGCTATCATCATGAAACGTTCAGATCACTTACAACTCAATAGATTCTACCTTCCTGTAACGTTTCAGCCTGATTGGACCTTGTTTTCACACAAATGAACCCAGAATGATGTGAAATTGTGCTTCGTGCAACATAATTCTGGGTGCCATTTACAAACCATAAGTGCTAATGACTCCATTCCTTTTTGTGATTGTAGGGGCTGTTGATTGGAGTACATTAAAACAAACCTGATCTCTCTAGGACATTCAGAAGCCATGTTATAAGCCCACAAATGTGTAACTGGTCTACTTCTTTAAATTGACACCAGATCTGGTGACCTTTGGGACATGGTTTGACCCCCTTAGGAAAGTGCTATCATCATGAAACGTTCAGATCACTTACAACTCAATAGATGCTACCTTCCTGTAACGTTTCAGCCTGATTGGACCTTGTTTTCACACAAATGAACCCAGAATGATGTGAAATTGTGCTTCGTGCAACATAATTCTGGGTGCCATTTAAAAACCATAAGTGCTAATGACTCCATTCCTTTTTGTGGTTGTAGGGGCTGTTGATTGGAGTACACTAAAACAAACCTGATCACTCTAGGACATTCAGAAGCCAAGTTATAAGCCCACAAATGTGTAACTGGACTACTTCTTTAAATTGACACCAGATCCGGTGACCTTTGGGACATGGTTTGACCCCCTTAGGAAAGTGCTATCATCATGAAACGTTCAGACCACTTACAACTCAATAGATTCTATCTTCTTGTAACGTTTCAGCCTGATTGGACCTAGTTTTCACACAAATGATCCAAGAATGATGTGAAATTGTGCTTCGTGCAACATAATTCTGGGTGCCATTTACAAAGCATAAGTGCTAATGACTCCATTCCTTTTTGTGGTTGTAGGGGCTGTTGATTGGAGTACACTAAAACAAACCTGATCTCTCTAGGACATTCAGAAGCCAAGTTATAAGCCCACAAATGTGTAACTGGACTACTTCTTTAAATTGACACCAGATCCGGTGACCTTTGGGACATGGTTTGACCCCCTTAGGAAAGTGCTATCATCATGAAACGTTCAGATCACTTACAACTCAGTACATTCTACCTTCCTGTAAAGTTTTAGCCTGATTGGACCTTGTTTTCACACAAATGAACCCAGAATGATGTGAAACTGTGCTTCGTGCAACATAATTCTGGGTGCCATTTACAAACCATAAGTGCTAATGACTCCATTCCTTTTTGTGGTTGTAGGGGCTGTTGATTGGAGTACATTAAAACAAACCTGATCTCTCTAGGACATTCAGAAGCCATGTTATAAGCCCACAAATGTGTAACTGGTCTACTTCTTTAAATTGACACCAGATCCGGTGACCTTTGGGACATGGTTTGACCCCCTTAGGAAAGTGCTATCATCATGAAACGTTCAGATCACTTACAACTCAATAGATTCTACCTTCCTGTAACGTTTCAGCCTGATTGGACCTTGTTTTCACACAAATGGACCGAGAATGATGTGAAATTGAGCTTCGTGCAACATAATTCTGGGTGCCATTTACAAACCATAAGTGCTAATGACTTCATTCCTTTTTGTGGTTGTAGGGGCTGTTGATTGGAGTACACTCAAACAAACCTGACCTCTCTAGGACATTCAGAAGCCAAGTTATAAGCCCACAAAGGTGTAACTGGACTACTTATTTAAAGTGACACCAGGCCCGGTGACCTTTGGGACATGGTTTTACCCCCTATAGGAATGTGCGATCATCTTGAAACGTTCAGATCACTTACAACTCAATAGATTCTACAATCCTGTAGCGTTTCAGCCTGATTGGACCTTGTTTTCACACAAATGATCCAAGAATGATGTGAAATTGTGCTTCGTGCAACATAATTCTGGGTGCCATTTACAAAGCATAAGTGCTAATGACTCCATTCCTTTTTGTGGTTGTAGGGGCTGTTGATTGGAGTACACTAAAACAAACCTGATCTCTCTAGGACATTCAGAAGCCAAGTTATAAGCCCACAAAGGTGTAACTGGACTACTTCTTTAAATTGACACCAGATCCGGTGACCTTTGGGACATGGTTTGACCCCCTTAGGAAAGTGCTATCATCATGAAACGTTCAGATCACTTACAACTCAATAGATTCTACCTTCCTGTAACGTTTCAGCCTGATTGGACCTTGTTTTCACACAAATGGACCGAGAATGATGTGAAATTGAGCTTCGTGCAACATAATTCTGGGTGCCATTTACAAACCATAAGTGCTAATGACTTCATTCCTTTTTGTGGTTGTAGGGGCTGTTGATTGGAGTACACTCAAACAAACCTGACCTCTCTAGGACATTCAGAAGCCAAGTTATAAGCCCACAAAGGTGTAACTGGACTACTTATTTAAAGTGACACCAGGCCCGGTGACCTTTGGGACATGGTTTTACCCCCTATAGGAATGTGCGATCATCTTGAAACGTTCAGATCACTTACAACTCAATAGATTCTACAATCCTGTAGCGTTTCAGCCTGATTGGACCTTGTTTTCACACAAATGATCCAAGAATGATGTGAAATTGTGCTTCGTGCAACATAATTCTGGGTGCCATTTACAAAGCATAAGTGCTAATGACTCCATTCCTTTTTGTGGTTGTAGGGGCTGTTGATTGGAGTACACTAAAACAAACCTGATCTCTCTAGGACATTCAGAAGCCAAGTTATAAGCCCACAAAGGTGTAACTGGACTACTTCTTTAAATTGACACCAGATCCGGTGACCTTTGGGACATGGTTTGACCCCCTTAGGAAAGTGCTATCATCATGAAACGTTCAGATCACTTACAACTCAGTACATTCTACCTTCCTGTAAAGTTTCAGCCTGATTGGACCTTGTTTTCACACAAATGAACCCAGAATGATGTGAAACTGTGCTTCGTGCAACATAATTCTGGGTGCCATTTACAAACCATAAGTGCTAATGACTCCATTCCTTTTTGTGGTTGTAGGGGCTGTTGATTGGAGTACATTAAAACAAACCTGATCTCTCTAGGATATTCAGAAGCCAAGTTATAAGCCCACAAATGTGTAACTGGACTACTTCTTTAAATTGACACCAGATCCGGTGACCTTTGGGACATGGTTTGACCCCCTTAGGAAAGTGATATCATCATGAAACGTTCAGATCACTTACAACTCAATAGATTCTACCTTCCTGTAAGGTTTCAGCCTGATTGGACCTTGTTTTCACACAAATGAACCCAGAATGATGTGAAATTGTGCTTCGTGCAACATAATTCTGGATGCCAATTAAAAACCATAAGTGCTAATGACTCCATTCCTTTTTGTGGTTGTAGGGGCTGTTGATTGGAGTACCCTAAAACAAACTTGATCTCTCTAGGACATTCAGAAGCCAAGTTATAAGCCCACAAATGTGTAACTGGACTACTTCTTTAAATTGACACCAGATCCGGTGACATTTGGGACATGGTTTGACCCCCTTAGGAAAGTGCGATCATCATGAAACGTTCAGATCACTTACAACTCAATAGATTCTACCTTCCTGTAACGTTTCAGCCTGATTGGACCTTGTTTTCACACAAATGAACCCAGAATGATGTGAAATTGTGCTTCGTGCAACATAATTCTGGGTGCCGTTTAAAAACCATAAGTGCTAATGTCTCCATTCCTTTTTGTGGTTGTAGGGGCTGTTGATTGGAGTACACTAAAACAAACCTGATCTCTCTAGGACATTCAGAAGCCAAGTTATAAGCCCACAAATGTGTAACTGGACTAGTTCTTTAAATTGACACCAGATCCGGTGACATTTGGGACATGGTTTGACCCCCTTAGGAAAGTGCTATCATCATGAAACGTTCAGATCACTTACAACTCAATAGATTCTACCATCCTGTAACGTTTCAGGCTGATTGGACCTTGTTTTCACACAAATGAACCCAGAATGATGTGAAATTGTGCTTCGTGCAACATAAATCTGGGTGCCATTTAAAAACCATAAGTGCTAATGTCTCCATTCCTTTTTGTGGTTGTAGGGGCTGTTGATTGGAGTACACTAAAACAAACCTAACCTCTCTAGGACATTCAGAAGCCAAGTTATAAGCCCACAAATGTGTAACTGGACTACTTATTTAAAGTGACACCAGGCCCGGTGACCTTTGGGACATGGTTTTACCCCCTATAGGAATGTGCGATCATCTTGAAACGTTCAGATCACTTACAACTCAATAGATTCTACAATCCTGTAGCGTTTCAGCCTGATTGGACCTTGTTTTCACACAAATGATCCAAGAATGATGTGAAATTGTGCTTCGTGCAACATAATTCTGGGTGCCATTTACAAAGCATAAGTGCTAATGACTCCATTCCTTTTTGTGGTTGTAGGGGCTGTTGATTGGAGTACACTAAAACAAACCTGATCTCTCTAGGACATTCAGAAGCCAAGTTATAAGCCCACAAAGGTGTAACTGGACTACTTCTTTAAATTGACACCAGATCCGGTGACCTTTGGGACATGGTTTGACCCCCTTAGGAAAGTGCTATCATCATGAAACGTTCAGATCACTTACAACTCAGTACATTCTACCTTCCTGTAAAGTTTTAGCCTGATTGGACCTTGTTTTCACACAAATGAACCCAGAATGATGTGAAACTGTGCTTCGTGCAACATAATTCTGGGTGCCATTTACAAACCATAAGTGCTAATGACTCCATTCCTTTTTGTGGTTGTAGGGGCTGTTGATTGGAGTACATTAAAACAAACCTGATCTCTCTAGGACATTCAGAAGCCATGTTATAAGCCCACAAATGTGTAACTGGTCTACTTCTTTAAATTGACACCAGATCCGGTGACCTTTGGGACATGGTTTGACCCCCTTAGGAAAGTGCTATCATCATGAAACGTTCAGATCACTTACAACTCATTAGATTCTACCTTCCTGTAACGTTTCAGCCTGATTGGACCTTGTTTTCACACAAATGGACCGAGAATGATGTGAAATTGAGCTTCGTGCAACATAATTCTGGGTGCCATTTACAAACCATAAGTGCTAATGACTTCATTCCTTTTTGTGGTTGTAGGGGCTGTTGATTGGAGTACACTCAAACAAACCTGACCTCTCTAGGACATTCAGAAGCCAAGTTATAAGCCCACAAAGGTGTAACTGGACTACTTATTTAAAGTGACACCAGGCCCGGTGACCTTTGGGACATGGTTTTACCCCCTATAGGAATGTGCGATCATCTTGAAACGTTCAGATCACTTACAACTCAATAGATTCTACAATCCTGTAGCGTTTCAGCCTGATTGGACCTTGTTTTCACACAAATGATCCAAGAATGATGTGAAATTGTGCTTCGTGCAACATAATTCTGGGTGCCATTTACAAAGCATAAGTGCTAATGACTCCATTCCTTTTTGTGGTTGTAGGGGCTGTTGATTGGAGTACACTAAAACAAACCTGATCTCTCTAGGACATTCAGAAGCCAAGTTATAAGCCCACAAAGGTGTAACTGGACTACTTCTTTAAATTGACACCAGATCCGGTGACCTTTGGGACATGGTTTGACCCCCTTAGGAAAGTGCTATCATCATGAAACGTTCAGATCACTTACAACTCAGTACATTCTACCTTCCTGTAAAGTTTCAGCCTGATTGGACCTTGTTTTCACACAAATGAACCCAGAATGATGTGAAACTGTGCTTCGTGCAACATAATTCTGGGTGCCATTTACAAACCATAAGTGCTAATGACTCCATTCCTTTTTGTGGTTGTAGGGGCTGTTGATTGGAGTACATTAAAACAAACCTGATCTCTCTAGGATATTCAGAAGCCAAGTTATAAGCCCACAAATGTGTAACTGGACTACTTCTTTAAATTGACACCAGATCCGGTGACCTTTGGGACATGGTTTGACCCCCTTAGGAAAGTGATATCATCATGAAACGTTCAGATCACTTACAACTCAATAGATTCTACCTTCCTGTAAGGTTTCAGCCTGATTGGACCTTGTTTTCACACAAATGAACCCAGAATGATGTGAAATTGTGCTTCGTGCAACATAATTCTGGATGCCAATTAAAAACCATAAGTGCTAATGACTCCATTCCTTTTTGTGGTTGTAGGGGCTGTTGATTGGAGTACCCTAAAACAAACTTGATCTCTCTAGGACATTCAGAAGCCAAGTTATAAGCCCACAAATGTGTAACTGGACTACTTCTTTAAATTGACACCAGATCCGGTGACATTTGGGACATGGTTTGACCCCCTTAGGAAAGTGCGATCATCATGAAACGTTCAGATCACTTACAACTCAATAGATTCTACCTTCCTGTAACGTTTCAGCCTGATTGGACCTTGTTTTCACACAAATGAACCCAGAATGATGTGAAATTGTGCTTCGTGCAACATAATTCTGGGTGCCGTTTAAAAACCATAAGTGCTAATGTCTCCATTCCTTTTTGTGGTTGTAGGGGCTGTTGATTGGAGTACACTAAAACAAACCTGATCTCTCTAGGACATTCAGAAGCCAAGTTATAAGCCCACAAATGTGTAACTGGACTAGTTCTTTAAATTGACACCAGATCCGGTGACATTTGGGACATGGTTTGACCCCCTTAGGAAAGTGCTATCATCATGAAACGTTCAGATCACTTACAACTCAATAGATTCTACCATCCTGTAACGTTTCAGGCTGATTGGACCTTGTTTTCACACAAATGAACCCAGAATGATGTGAAATTGTGCTTCGTGCAACATAAATCTGGGTGCCATTTAAAAACCATAAGTGCTAATGTCTCCATTCCTTTTTGTGGTTGTAGGGGCTGTTGATTGGAGTACCCTAAAACAAACCTGATCTCTCTAGGACATTCAGAAGCCAAGTTATAAGCCCACAAATGTGTAACTGGACTACTTCTATAAATTGACACCAGATCCGGTGACATTTGGGACATGGTTTGACCCCCTTAGGAAAGTGCTATCATCATGAAACGTTCAGATCACTTACAACTCAATAGATTCTACCTTCCTGTAACGTTTCAGGCTGATTGGACCTTGTTTTCACACAAATGAACCCAGAATGATGTGAAATTGTGCTTCGTGCAACATAATTCTGGGTGCCATTTAAAAACCATAAGTGCTAATGTCTCCATTCCTTTTTGTGGTTGTAGGGGCTGTTGATTGGAGTACACTAAAACAAACCTGATCTCTCTAGGACATTCAGAAGCCAAGTTATAAGCCCACAAATGTGTAACTGGATTACTTCTTTAAATTGACACCAGATCCGGTGACCTTTGGGACATGGATTGACCCCCTTAGGAAAAAGCTATCATCATGAAACGTTCAGATCACTTACAACTCAATAGATTCTACCTTCCTGTAACGTTTCAGCCTGATTGGACCTTGCTTTCACACAAATGGACCCAGAATGATGTGAAATTGTGCTTCGTGCAACATAATTCTGGGTGTCATTTACAAACCATAAGTGCTAATGACTCCATTCCTTTTTGTGGTTGTAGGGGCTGTTGATTGGAGTACACGAAAACAAACCTGACCTCTCTAGGACATTCAGAAGCCAAGTTATAAGCCCACAAAGGTGTAACTGGACTACTTCTTTAAATTGACACCAGATCCGGTGACCTTTGGGACATGGTTTGACCCCCTTAGGAAAGTGCTATCATCATGAAACGTTCAGATCACTTACAACTCAATAGATTCTACCTTCCTGTAACGTTTCAGCCTGATTGGACCTTGTTTTCACACAAATGGACCCAGAATGATGTGAAATTGTGCTTCGTGCAACATAATTCTGGGTGCCATTTACAAACCATAAGTGCTAATGACTCCATTCCTTTTGTGGTTGTAGGGGCTGTTGATTGGAGTACACTAAAACAAACCTGACCTCTCTAGGACATTCAGAAGCCAAGTTATAAGCCCACAAAGGTGTAACTGGACTACTTCTTTAAAGTGACACCAGGCCCGGTGACCTTTGGGACATGGTTTGACCCCCTATAGGAATGTGCGATCATCATGAAACGTTCAGATCTCTTACAACTCAATAGATTCTATCTTCTTGTAACGTTTCAGCCTGATTGGACCTTGTTTTCACACAAATAGACCCAGAATGATGTGAAATTGTGCTTCGTGCAACATTATTCTGGGTGCCATTTACAAACCATAAGTGCTAATGACTCCATTCCTTTTTGTGGTTGTAGGGGCTTTTGATGGGAGTACACTAAAACAAACCTGACCTCTCTAGGACATTCAGAAGCCAAGTTATAAGCCCACAAATGTGTAACTGGACTACTTCTTTAAATTGACACCAGATCCGGTGACCTTTGGGACATGGTTTGACCCCCTTAGGAAAGTGCTATCATCATGAAACGTTCAGATCACTTACAACTCAATAGATTCTACCTTCCTGTAACGTTTCAGCCTGATTGGAACTTGTTTTCACACAAATGAACCCAGAATGATGTGAAATTGTGCTTCGTGCAACATAATTCTGGGTGCCATTTACAAACCATAAGTGCTAATGACTCCATTCCTTTTTGTGGTTGTAGGGGCTGTTGATTGGAGCACATTAAAACAAACCTGATCTCTCTAGGACATTCAGAAGCCAAGTTATAAGCCCACAAATGTGTAACTGGACTACTTCTTTAAATTGACACTAGATCCGGTGACCTTTGGGACATGGTTTGACCCCCTTAGGAAAGTGCTATCATCATGAAACGTTCAGATCACTTACAACTCAATAGATTCTACCTTCCTGTAACGTTTCAGCCTGATTGGACCTTGTTTTCACACAAATGGACCCAGAATGATGTGAAATTGAGCTTCGTGCAACATAATTCTGGGTGCCATTTACAAACCATAAGTGCTAATGACTTCATTCCTTTTTGTGGTTGTAGGGGCTGTTGATTGGAGTACACTCAAACAAACCTGACCTCTCTAGGACATTCAGAAGCCAAGTTATAAGCCCACAAAGGTGTAACTGGACTACTTATTTAAAGTGACACCAGGCCCGGTGACCTTTGGGACATGGTTTGACCCCCTATAGGAATGTGCGATCATCATGAAACGTTCAGATCACTTACAACTCAATAGATTCTACCTTCTTGTAACGTTTCAGCCTGATTGGACCTTGTTTTCACACAAATGGACCCAGAATGATGTGAAATTGTGCTTCGTGAAACATAATTCTGGGTGCCATTTACAAACCATAAGTGCTAATGACTCCATTCCTTTTTGTGGTTGTAGGGGCTGTTTATTGGAGTACACTAAAACAAACCTGACCTCTCTTGGACATTCAGAAGCCAAGTTATAAGCCCACAAATGTGTAACTGGACTACTTCTTTAAAGTGACACCAGATCCGGTGACCTTTGGGACATGGTTTGACCCCCTTAGGAAAGTGCTATCATCATGAAACGTTCAGATCACTTACAACTCAATAGATTCTACCTTCCTGTAACGTTTCAGCCTGATTGGACCTTGTTTTCACACAAATGAACCCAGAATGATGTGAAATTGTGCTTCGTGCAACATAATTCTGGGTGCCATTTACAAACCATAAGTGCTAATGACTCCATTCCTTTTTGTGGTTGTAGGGGCTGTTGATTGGAGTACACTAAAACAAACCTAACCTCTCTAGGACATTCAGAAGCCAAGTTATAAGCCCACAAAGGTGTAACTGGACTACTTCTTTAAAGTGACACCAGGCCCGGTGACCTTTGGGACATGGTTTTACCCCCTATAGGTATGTGCGATCATCTTGAAACATTCACATCACTTACAACTCAATAGATTCTACAATCCTGTAGCGTTTCAGCCTGATTGGACCTTGTTTTCACACAAATGAACCAAGAATGATGTGAAATTGTGCTTCGTGCAACATAATTCTGGGTGCCATTTACAAACCATAATGCTAATGACTCCATTCCTTTTTGTGGTTGTAGGGGCTGTTGATTGGAGTACACTAAAACAAACCTAACCTCTCTAGGACATTCAGAAGCCAAGTTATAAGCCCACAAAGGTGTAACTGGACTACTTCTTTAAAGTGACACCAGGCCCGGTGACCTTTGGGACATGGTTTTACCCCCTATAGGAATGTGCGATCATCTTGAAACGTTCAGATCACTTACAACTCAATAGATTCTACAATCCTGTAGCGTTTCAGCCTGATTGGACCTTGTTTTCACACAAATGAACCCAGAATGATGTGAAATTGAGCTTCGTGCAACATAATTCTGGGTGCCATTTACAAACCATAAGTGCTAATGACTTCATTCCTTTTTGTGGTTGTAGGGGCTGTTGATTGGAGTACACTCAAACAAACCTGACCTCTCTAGGACATTCAGAAGCCAAGTTATAAGCCCACAAAGGTGTAACTGGACTACTTATTTAAAGTGACACCAGGCCCGGTGACCTTTGGGACATGGTTTGACCCCCTATAGGAATGTGCGATCATCATGAAACGTTCAGATCACTTACAACTCAATAGATTCTACCTTCTTGTAACGTTTCAGCCTGATTGGACCTTGTTTTCACACAAATGGACCCAGAATGATGTGAAATTGTGCTTCGTGAAACATAATTCTGGGTGCCATTTACAAACCATAAGTGCTAATGACTCCATTCCTTTTTGTGGTTGTAGGGGCTGTTTATTGGAGTACACTAAAACAAACCTGACCTCTCTAGGACATTCAGAAGCCAAGTTATAAGCCCACAAATGTGTAACTGGACTACTTCTTTAAAGTGACACCAGATCCGGTGACCTTTGGGACATGGTTTGACCCCCTTAGGAAAGTGCTATCATCATGAAACGTTCAGATCACTTACAACTCAATAGATTCTACCTTCCTGTAACGTTTCAGCCTGATTGGACCTTGTTTTCACACAAATGAACCCAGAATGATGTGAAATTGTGCTTCGTGCAACATAATTCTGGGTGCCATTTACAAACCATAAGTGCTAATGACTCCATTCCTTTTTGTGGTTGTAGGGGCTGTTGATTGGAGTACACTAAAACAAACCTAACCTCTCTAGGACATTCAGAAGCCAAGTTATAAGCCCACAAAGGTGTAACTGGACTACTTCTTTAAAGTGACACCAGGCCCGGTGACCTTTGGGACATGGTTTGACCCCCTATAGGTATGTGCGATCATCTTGAAACGTTCACATCACTTACAACTCAATAGATTCTACAATCCTGTAGCGTTTCAGCCTGATTGGACCTTGTTTTCACACAAATGAACCAAGAATGATGTGAAATTGTGCTTCGTGCAACATAATTCTGGGTGCCATTTACAAACCATAATGCTAATGACTCCATTCCTTTTTGTGGTTGTAGGGGCTGTTGATTGGAGTACACTAAAACAAACCTAACCTCTCTAGGACATTCAGAAGCCAAGTTATAAGCCCACAAAGGTGTAACTGGACTACTTCTTTAAAGTGACACCAGGCCCGGTGACCTTTGGGACATGGTTTTACCCCCTATAGGAATGTGCGATCATCTGGAAACGTTCAGATCACTTACAACTCAATAGATTCTACAATCCTGTAGCGTTTCAGCCTGATTGGACCTTGTTTTCACACAAATGAACCAAGAATGATGTGAAATTGTGCTTCGTGCAACATAATTCTGGGTGCCATTTACAAAGCATAAGTGCTAATGACTCCATTCCTTTTTGTGGTTGTAGGGGCTGTTGATTGGAGTACACTAAAACAAACCTGATTTCTCTAGGACATTCAGAAGCCAAGTTATAAGCCCACAAAGGTGTAACTGGACTACTTCTTTAAATTGACACCAGATCCGGTGACCTTTGGGACATGGTTTGACCCCCTTAGGAAAGTGCTATCATCATGAAACGTTCAGATCACTTACAACTCAATAGATTCTACCTTCCTGTAACGTTTCAGCCTGATTGGACCTTGTTTTCACACAAATGGACCCAGAATGATGTGAAATTGTGCTTCGTGCAACATAATTCTGGGTGCCATTTACAAACCATAAGTGCTAATGACTCCATTCCTTTTTGTGGTTGTAGGGGCTGTTGATTGGAGTACACTAAAACAAACCTGACCTCTCTAGGACATACAGAAGCCAAGTTATAAGCCCACAAAGGTGTAATTGGACTACTTCTTTAAAGTGACACCAGGCCCGGTGACCTTTGGGACATGGTTTGACCCCCTATAGGAATGTGCGATCATCATGAAACGTTCAGATCTCTTACAAATCAATAGATTCTACCTTCTTGTAGCGTTTCAGCCTGATTGGACCTTGTTTTCACACAAATAGACCCAGAATGATGTGAAATTGTGCTTCGTGCATTATAATTCTGGGTGCCATTTACAAACCATAAGTGCTAACGACTCCATTCCTTTTTGTGGTTGAAGGGGCTTTTGATTGGAGTACACTAAAACAAACCTGATCTCTCTAGGACATTCAGAAGCCAAGTTATAAGCCCACAAATGTGTAACTGGACTACTTCTTTAAATTGACACCAGATCCGGTGAACTTTGGGACATGGTTTGACCCCCTTAGGAAAGTGCTATCATCATGAAACGTTCAGATCACTTACAACTCAATAGATTCTACCTTCCTGTAACGTTTCAGGCTGATTGGACCTTGTTTTCACACAAATGAACCCAGAATGATGTGAAATTGTGCTTCGTGCAACATAATTCTGGGTGCCATTTACAAACCATAAGTGCTAATGTCTTCATTCCTTTTTGTGGTTGTAGGGGCTGTTGATTGGAGTACACTAAAACAAACCTGATCTCTCTAGGACATTCAGAAGCCAAGTTATAAGCCCACAAATGTGTAACTGGACTACTTCTTTAAAGTGACACCAGATCCGGTGACCTTTGGGACATGGTTTGACCCCCTTAGGAAAGTGCTATCATCATGAAACGTTCAGATCACTTACAACTCAATAGATTCTACCTTCCTGTAACGTTTCAGCCTGATTGGACCTTGTTTTCACACAAATGAACCCAGAATGATGTGAAATTGTGCTTCGTGCAACATAATTCTGGGTGCCATTTACAAACCATAAGTGCTAATGACTCCATTCCTTTTTGTGGTTGTAGGGGCTGTTGATTGGAGTACACTAAAACAAACCTAACCTCTCTAGGACATTCAGAAGCCAAGTTATAAGCCCACAAAGGTGTAACTGGACTACTTCTTTAAAGTGACACCAGGCCCGGTGACCTTTGGGACATGGTTTTACCCCCTATAGGTATGTGCGATCATCTTGAAACGTTCACATCACTTACAACTCAATAGATTCTACAATCCTGTAGCGTTTCAGCCTGATTGGACCTTGTTTTCACACAAATGAACCAAGAATGATGTGAAATTGTGCTTCGTGCAACATAATTCTGGGTGCCATTTACAAACCATAATGCTAATGACTCCATTCCTTTTTGTGGTTGTAGGGGCTGTTGATTGGAGTACACTAAAACAAACCTAACCTCTCTAGGACATTCAGAAGCCAAGTTATAAGCCCACAAAGGTGTAACTGGACTACTTCTTTAAATTGACACCAGATCCGGTGACCTTTGGGACATGGTTTGACCCCCTTAGGAAAGTGCTATCATCATGAAACGTTCAGATCACTTACAACTCAATAGATTCTACCTTCCTGTAACGTTTCAGCCTGATTGGACCTTGTTTTCACACAAATGGACCCAGAATGATGTGAAATTGTGCTTCGTGCAACATAATTCTGGGTGCCATTTACAAACCATAAGTGCTAATGACTCCATTCCTTTTTGTGGTTGTAGGGGCTGTTGATTGGAGTACACTAAAACAAACCTGACCTCTCTAGGACATTCAGAAGCCAAGTTATAAGCCCACAAAGGTGTAATTGGACTACTTCTTTAAAGTGACACCAGGCCCGGTGACCTTTGGGACATGGTTTGACCCCCTATAGGAATGTGCGATCATCATGAAACGTTCAGATCTCTTACAAATCAATAGATTCTACCTTCTTGTAGCGTTTCAGCCTGATTGGACCTTGTTTTCACACAAATAGACCCAGAATGATGTGAAATTGTGCTTCGTGCATTATAATTCTGGGTGCCATTTACAAACCATAAGTGCTAACGACTCCATTCCTTTTTGTGGTTGAAGGGGCTTTTGATTGGAGTACACTAAAACAAACCTGATCTCTCTAGGACATTCAGAAGCCAAGTTATAAGCCCACAAATGTGTAACTGGACTACTTCTTTAAATTGACACCAGATCCGGTGAACTTTGGGACATGGTTTGACCCCCTTAGGAAAGTGCTATCATCATGAAACGTTCAGATCACTTACAACTCAATAGATTCTACCTTCCTGTAACGTTTCAGGCTGATTGGACCTTGTTTTCACACAAATGAACCCAGAATGATGTGAAATTGTGCTTCGTGCAACATAATTCTGGGTGCCATTTACAAACCATAAGTGCTAATGTCTTCATTCCTTTTTGTGGTTGTAGGGGCTGTTGATTGGAGTACACTAAAACAAACCTGATCTCTCTAGGACATTCAGAAGCCAAGTTATAAGCCCACAAATGTGTAACGGGACTACTTCTTTAAATTGACACCTGATCCGGTGACATTTGGGACATGGTTTGACCCCCTTATGAAAGTGCTATCATCATGAAACGTTCAGATCACTTACAACTCAATAGATTCTACCTTCCTGTAACGTTTCAGCCTGATTGGACCTTGTTTTCACACAAATGAACCCAGAATGATGTGAAATTGTGCTTCGTGCAACATAATTATGGGTGCCATTTAAAAACCATAAGTGCTAATGACTCCATTCCTTTTTGTGGTTGTAGGGGCTGTTGATTGGAGTACACTAAAACAAACCTGATCGCTCCAGGACATCCAGAAGCCAAGTTATAAGCCCACAAATGTGTAACTGGACAACTTCTTTAAATTTACACCAGATCCGGTGACCTTTGGGACATGGTTTGACCCCCTTAGGAAAGTGCTATCATCATGAAACGTTCAGATCACTTACAACTCAGTAGATTCTACCTTCCTGTATCATTTCAGCCTGATTGGACCTTGTTTTCACACAAATGGACCCAGAATGATGTGAAATAGTGCTTCGTGCAACATAATTCTGGGTGCCATTTACAAACCGTAAGTGCTAATGACTCCATTCCTTTTTGTGGTTGTAGGGGCTGTTGATTGGAGTACACTAAAACAAACCTGATCTCTCCTGGACATTCAGAAGCCAAGTTATAAGCCCACAAATGTGTAACTGGACTACTTCTTTAAATTGACACCAGATCCGGTGACCTTTGGGACATGGTTTGACCCCCTTAGGAAAGTGCTATCATCATGAAACGTTCAGATCACTTACAACTCAATAGATTCTACCTTCCTGTAACGTTTCAGCCTGATTGGACCTTGTTTTCACACAAATGAACCCAGAATGATGTGAAATTGTGCTTCGTGCAACATAATTCTGGGTGCCATTTACAAACCATAAGTGCTAATGACTCCATTCCTTTTTGTGGTTGTAGGGGCTGTTTATTGGAGTACACTAAAACAAACCTGACCTCTCTAGGACATTCAGAATCCAAGTTATAAGCCCACAAATGTGTAACTGGACTACTTCTTTAAAGTGACACCAGATCCGTTGACTTTTGGGACATGGTTTGACCCCCTTAGGAAAGTGCTATCATCATGAAACGTTCAGATCACTTACAACTCAATAGATTCTACCTTTCTGTAACGTTTCAGCCTGATTGGACCTTGTTTTCACACAAATGGACCGAGAATGATGTGAAATTGAGCTTCGTGCAACATAATTCTGGGTGCCATTTACAAACCATAAGTGCTAATGACTTCATTCCTTTTTGTGGTTGTAGGGGCTGTTGATTGGAGTACACTAAAACAAACCTGACCTCTCTAGGACATTCAGAAGCCAAGTTATAAGCCCACAAAGGTGTAACTGGACTACTTCTTTAAAGTGACACCAGGCCCGGTGACCTTTGGGACATGGTTTGACCCCCTATAGGAATGTGCGATCATCATGAAACGTTCAGATCACTTACAACTCAATAGATTCTACCTTCTTGTACAGTTTCAGCCTGATTGGACCTTGTTTTCACACAAATGGACCCAGAATGATGTGAAATTGTGCTTCGTGCAACATAATTCTGGGTGCCATTTACAAACCATAAGTGCTAATGACTCCATTCCTTTTTGTGGTTGTAGGGGCTGTTTACTGGAGTACACTAAAACAAACCTGACCTCTCTAGGACATTCAGAAGCCAAGTTATAAGCCCACAAATGTGTAACTGGACTACTTCTTTAAAGTGACACCAGATCCGGTGACCTTTGGGACATGGTTTGACCCCCTTAGGAAAGTGCTATCATCATGAAACGTTCAGATCACTTACAACTCAATAGATTCTACCTTCCTGTAACGTTTCAGCCTGATTGGACCTTGTTTTCACACAAATGAACCCAGAATGATGTGAAATTGTGCTTCGTGCAACATAATTCTGGGTGCCATTTACAAACCATAAGTGCTAATGACTCCATTCCTTTTTGTGGTTGTAGGGGCTGTTGATTGGAGTACACTAAAACAAACCTAACCTCTCTAGGACATTCAGAAGCCAAGTTTTAAGCCCACAAAGGTGTAACTGGACTACTTCTTTAAAGTGACACCAGGCCCGGTGACCTTTGGGACATGGTTTTACCCCCTATAGGAATGTGCGATCATCTTGAAACGTTCAGATCACTTACAACTCAATAGATTCTACAATCCTGTAGCGTTTCAGCCTGATTGGACCTTGTTTTCACACAAATGAACCCAGAATGATGTGAAATTGTGCTTCGTGCAACATAATTCTGGGTGCCATTTACAAAGCATAAGTGCTAATGACTCCATTCCTTTTTGTGGTTGTAGGGGCTGTTGATTGGTGTACACTAAAACAAACCTGATTTCTCTAGGACATTCAGAAGCCAAGTTATAAGCCCACAAAGGTGTAGCTGGACTACTTCTTTAAATTGACACCAGATCCGGTGACCTTTGGGAGATGGTTTGACCCCCTTAGGAAAGTGCTATCATCATGAAACGTTCAGATCACTTACAACTCAGTACATTCTACCTTCCTGTAACGTTTCAGCCTGATAAGACCTTGTTTTCACACAAATGAACACAGAATGATGTGAAATTGTGCTTCGTGCAACATAATTCTGGGTGCCAATTAAAAACCATAAGTGCTAATGACTCCATTCCTTTTTGTGGTTGTAGGGGCTGTTGATTGGAGTACCCTAAAACAAACCTGATCTCTCTAGGACATTCAGAAGCCAAGTTATAAGCCCACAAATGTGTCACTGGACTATTTCTTTAAATTGACACCAGATCCGGTGACATTTGGGACATGGTTTGACCCCCTTAGGAAAGTGC
The DNA here is from genome assembly GCF_043380555.1 of Nothobranchius furzeri. NCBI lineage: Eukaryota > Metazoa > Chordata > Actinopteri > Cyprinodontiformes > Nothobranchiidae > Nothobranchius > Nothobranchius furzeri. The sequence goes on from NC_091754.1 coordinate 6,481,635, forward strand.
TATCATCATGAAACGTTCAGATCACTTACAACTCAATAGATTCTACCTTCCTGTAACGTTTCAGGCTGATTGGACCTTGTTTTCACACAAATGAACCCAGAATGATGTGAAATTGTGCTTCGTGCAACATAATTCTGGGTGCCATTTAAAAACCATAAGTGCTAATGTCTTCATTCCTTTTTGTGGTTGTAGGGGCTGTTGATTGGAGTACACTAAAACAAACCTGATCTCTCTAGGACATTCAGAAGCCAAGTTATAAGCCCACAAATGTGTAACTGGACTACTTCTTTAAATTGACACCTGATCCGGTGACATTTGGGACATGGTTTGACCCCCTTATGAAAGTGCTATCATCATGAAACGTTCAGATAACTTACAACTCAATAGATTCTACCTTCCTGTAACGTTTCAGCCTGATTGGACCTTGTTTTCACACAAATGAACCCAGAATGGTGTGAAATTGTGCTTCGTGCAACATAATACTGGGTGCCATTTAAAAACCGTAAATGCTAATGTCTCCATTCCTTTTTGTAGTTGTAGGGGCTGTTGACTGGAGTACACTAAAACAAACCTGACCTCTCTAGGACATTCAGAAGCCAAGTTATAAGCCCACAAATGTGTAACTGGACTACTTCTTTAAAGTGACACCAGATCCGGTGACCTTTGGGACATGGTTTGACCCCCTTAGGAAAGTGCTATCATCATGAAACGTTCAGATCACTTAAACTCAATAGACTCTACCTTCCTGTAACGTTTCAGCCTGATTGGACCTTGTTTTCACACAAATGAACCCAGAATGATGTGAAATTGTGCTTCGTGCAACATAATTATGGGTGCCATTTAAAAACCATAAGTGCTAATTACTCCATTCCTTTTTGTGGTTGTAGGGGCTGTTGATTGGAGTACACTAAAACAAACCTGATCGCTCCAGGACATCCAGAAGCCAAGTTATAAGCCCACAAATGTGTAACTGGACAACTTCTTTAAATTTACACCAGATCCGGTGACCTTTGGGACATGGTTTGACCCCCTTAGGAAAGTGCTATCATCATGAAACGTTCAGATCACTTACAACTCAGTAGATTCTACCTTCCTGTAACATTTCAGCCTGATTGGACCTTGTTTTCACACAAATGGACCCAGAATGATGTGAAATAGTGCTTCGTGCAACATAATTCTGGGTGCCATTTACAAACCGTAAGTGCTAATGACTCCATTCCTTTTTGTGGTTGTAGGGGCTGTTGATTGGAGTACACTAAAACAAACCTGATCTCTCTAGGACATTCAGAAGCCAAGTTATAAGCCCACAAATGTGTAACTGGACTACTTCTTTAAATTGACACCAGATCCGGTGACCTTTGGGACATGGTTTGACCCCCTTAGGAAAGTGCTATCATCATGAAACGTTCAGATCACTTACAACTCAATAGATTCTACCTTCCTGTAACGTTTCAGCCTGATTGGACCTTGTTTTCACACAAATGAACCCAGAATGATGTGAAATTGTGCTTCGTGCAACATAATTCTGGGTGCCATTTACAAACCATAAGTGCTAATGACTCCATTCCTTTTTGTGGTTGTAGGGGCTGTTTATTGGAGTACACTAAAACAAACCTGACCTCTCTAGGACATTCAGAATCCAAGTTATAAGCCCACAAATGTGTAACTGGACTACTTCTTTAAAGTGACACCAGATCCGGTGACTTTTGGGACATGGTTTGACCCCCTTAGGAAAGTGCTATCATCATGAAACGTTCAGATCACTTACAACTCAATAGATTCTACCTTCCTGTAACGTTTCAGCCTGATTGGACCTTGTTTTCACACAAATGAACCCAGATTGATGTGAAATTGTGCTTCGTGCAACATAATTCTGGGTGCCATTTAAAAACCATAAGTGCTAATGACTCCATTCCTTTTTGTGGTTGTAGGGGCTGTTGATTGGAGTACACTAAAACAAACCTGATCACTCTAGGACATTCAGAAGCCAAGTTATAAGCCCACAAATGTGTAACTGGACTACTTCTTTAAATTGACACCAGATCCGGTGACCTTTGGGACATGGTTTGACCCCCTTAGGAAAGTGCTATCATCATGAAACGTTCAGATCACTTACAACTCAATAGATTATACCTTCCTGTAACGTTTCAGCCTGATTGGACCTTGTTTTCACACAAATGGACCCAGAATGATGTGAAATTGAGCTTCGTGCAACATAATTCTGGGTGCCATTTACAAACCATAAGTGCTAATGACTTCATTCCTTTTTGTGGTTGTAGGGGCTGTTGATTGGAGTACACTCAAACAAACCTGACCTCTCTAGGACATTCAGAAGCCAAGTTATAAGCCCACAAAGGTGTAACTGGACTACTTCTTTAAAGTGACACCAGGCCGGGTGACCTTTGGGACATGGTTTGACCCCCTATAGGAATGTGCGATCATCATGAAACTTTCAGATCACTTACAACTCAATAGATTCTACCTTCTTGTAACGTTTCAGCCTGATTGGACCTTGTTTTCACACAAATGGACCCAGAATGATGTGAAATTGTGCTTCGTGCAACATAATTCTGGGTGCCATTTAAGAACCATAAGTGCTAATGACTCCATTCCTTTTTGTGGTTGTAGGGGCTGTTTATTGGAGTACACTAAAACAAACCTGACCTCTCTAGGACATTCAGAAGCCAAGTTATAAGCCCACAAATGTGTAACTGGACTACTTCTTTAAAGTGACACCAGATCCGGTGACCTTTGGGACATGGTTTGACCCCCTTAGGAAAGTGCTATCATCATGAAACGTTCAGATCACTTACAACTCAATAGATTCTACCTTCCTGTAACGTTTCAGCCTGATTGGACCTTGTTTTCACACAAATGAACCCAGAATGATGTGAAATTGTGCTTCGTGCAACATAATTCTGGGTGCCATTTACAAACCATAAGTGCTAATGACTCCATTCCTTTTTGTGGTTGTAGGGGCTGTTGATTGGAGTACACTAAAACAAACCTAACCTCTCTAGGACATTCAGAAGCCAAGTTATAAGCCCACAAAGGTGTAACTGGACTACTTCTTTAAAGTGACACCAGGCCCGGTGACCTTTGGGACATGGTTTTACCCCCTATAGGAATGTGCGATCATCTTGAAACGTTCAGATCACTTACAACTCAATAGATTCTACAATCCTGTAGCGTTTCAGCCTGATTGGACCTTGTTTTCACACAAATGAACCAAGAATGATGTGAAATTGTGCTTCGTGCAACATAATTCTGGGTGCCATTTACAAACCATAATGCTAATGACTCCATTCCTTTTTGTGGTTGTAGGGGCTGTTGATTGGAGTACACTAAAACAAACCTAACCTCTCTAGGACATTCAGAAGCCAAGTTATAAGCCCACAAAGGTGTAACTGGACTACTTCTTTAAAGTGACACCAGGCCCGGTGACCTTTGGGACATGGTTTTACCCCCTATAGGAATGTGCGATCATCTTGAAACGTTCAGATCACTTACAACTCAATAGATTCTACAATCCTGTAGCGTTTCAGCCTGATTGGGCCTTGTTTTCACACAAATGAACCAAGAATGATGTGAAATTGTGCTTCGTGCAACATAATTCTGGGTGCCATTTACAAAGCTTAAGTGCTAATGACTCCATTCCTTTTTGTGGTTGTAGGGGCTGTTGATTGGAGTACACTAAAACAAACCTGATTTCTCTAGGACATTCAGAAGCCAAGTTATAAGCCCACAAAGGTGTAACTGGACTACTTCTTTAAATTGACACCAGATCCGGTGACCTTTGGGACATGGTTTGACCCCCTTAGGAAAGTGCTATCATCATGAAACGTTCAGATCACTTACAACTCAATAGATTCTACCTTCCTGTAACGTTTCAGCCTGATTGGACCTTGTTTTCACACAAATGGACCCAGAATGATGTGAAATAGTGCTTCGTGCAACATAGTTCTGGGTGCCATTTACAAACCGTAAGTGCTAATGACTCCATTCCTTTTTGTGGTTGTAGGGGCTGTTGATTGGAGTACACTAAAACAAACCTGATCTCTCTAGGACATTCAGAAGCCAAGTTATAAGCCCACAAATGTGTAACTGGACTACTTCTTTAAATTGACACCAGATCCGGTGACCTTTGGGACATGGTTTGACCCCCTTAGGAAAGTGCTATCATCATGAAATGTTCAGATCACTTACAACTCAATAGATTCTACCTTCCTGTAACGTTTCAGCCTGATTGGACCTTGTTTTCACACAAATGAACCCAGAATGATGTGAAATTGTGCTTCGTGCAACATAATTCTGGGTGCCATTTACAAACCATAAGTGCTAATGACTCCATTCCTTTTTGTGGTTGTAGGGGCTGTTTATTGGAGTACACTAAAACAAACCTGACCTCTCTAGGACATTCAGAATCCAAGTTATAAGCCCACAAATGTGTAACTGGACTACTTCTTTAAAGTGACACCAGATCCGGTGACTTTTGGGACATGGTTTGACCCCCTTAGGAAAGTGCTATCATCATGAAACGTTCAGATCACTTACAACTCAATAGATTCTACCTTCCTGTAACGTTTCAGCCTGATTGGACCTTGTTTTCACACAAATGAACCCAGATTGATATGAAATTGTGCTTCGTGCAACATAATTCTGGGTGCCATTTAAAAACCATAAGTGCTAATGACTCCATTCCTTTTTGTGGTTGTAGGGGCTGTTGATTGGAGTACACTAAAACAAACCTGATCACTCTAGGACATTCAGAAGCCAAGTTATAAGCCCACAAATGTGTAACTGGACTACTTCTTTAAATTGACACCAGATCCGGTGACCTTTGGGACATGGTTTGACCCCCTTAGGAAAGTGCTATCATCATGAAACGTTCAGATCACTTACAACTCAATAGATTATACCTTCCTGTAACGTTTCAGCCTGATTGGACCTTGTTTTCACACAAATGGACCCAGAATGATGTGAAATTGAGCTTCGTGCAACATAATTCTGGGTGCCATTTACAAACCATAAGTGCTAATGACTTCATTCCTTTTTGTGGTTGTAGGGGCTGTTGATTGGAGTACACTCAAACAAACCTGACCTCTCTAGGACATTCAGAAGCCAAGTTATAAGCCCACAAAGGTGTAACTGGACTACTTCTTTAAAGTGACACCAGGCCCGGTGACCTTTGGGACATGGTTTGACCCCCTATAGGAATGTGCGATCATCATGAAACGTTCAGATCACTTACAACTCAATAGATTCTACCTTCTTGTAACGTTTCAGCCTGATTGGACCTTGTTTTCACACAAATGGACCCAGAATGATGTGAAATTGTGCTTCGTGCAACATAATTCTGGGTGCCATTTACAAACCATAAGTGCTAATGACTCCATTCCTTTTTATGGTTGTAGGGGCTGTTTATTGGAGTACACTAAAACAAACCTGACCTCTCTAGGACATTCAGAAGCCAAGTTATAAGCCCACAAATGTGTAACTGGACTACTTCTTTAAAGTGACACCAGATCCGGTGACCTTTGGGACATGGTTTGACCCCCTTAGGAAAGCGCTATCATCATGAAACGTTCAGATCACTTACAACTCAATAGATTCTACCTTCCTGTAACGTTTCAGCCTGATTGGACCTTGTTTTCACACAAATGAACCCAGAATGATGTGAAATTGTGCTTCGTGCAACATAATTCTGGGTGCCATTTACAAACCATAAGTGCTAATGACTCCATTCCTTTTTGTGGTTGTAGGGGCTGTTGATTGGAGTACACTAAAACAAACCTAACCTCTCTAAGTCATTTAGAAGCTAAGTTATAAGCCAACAAAGGTGTAACTGGACTACTTCTTTAAAGTGACACCAGGCCCGGTGACCTTTGGGACATGGTTTTACCCCCTATAGGAATGTGCGATCATCTTGAAACGTTCAGATCACTTACAACTCAATAGATTCTACAATCCTGTAGCGTTTCAGCCTGATTGGACCTTGTTTTCACACAAATGAACCAAGAATGATGTGAAATTGTGCTTCGTGCAACATAATTCTGGGTGCCATTTACAAACCATAATGCTAATGACTCCATTCCTTTTTGTGGTTGTAGGGGCTGTTGATTGGAGTACACTAAAACAAACCTAACCTCTCTAGGACATTCAGAAGCCAAGTTATAAGCCCACAAAGGTGTAACTGGACTACTTCTTTAAAGTGACACCAGGCCCGGTGACCTTTGGGACATGGTTTTACCCCCTATAGGAATGTGCGATCATCTTGAAACGTTCAGATAACTTACAACTCAATAGATTCTACAATCCTGTAGCGTTTCAGCCTGATTGGACCTTGTTTTCACACAAATGAACCAAGAATGATGTGAAATTGTGCTTCGTGCAACATAATTCTGGGTGCCATTTACAAACCATAAGTGCTAATGACTCCATTCCTTTTTGTGGTTGTAGGGGCTGTTGATTGGAGTACACTAAAACAAACCTGATTTCTCTAGGACATTCAGAAGCCAAGTTATAAGCCCACAAAGGTGTAACTGGACTACTTCTTTAAATTGACACCAGATCCGGTGACCTTTGGGACATGGTTTGACCCCCTTAGGAAAGTGCTATCATCATGAAACGTTCAGATCACTTACAACTCAATAGATTCTACCTTCCTGTAACGTTTCAGCCTGATTGGACCTTGTTTTCACACAAATGGACCCAGAATGATGTGAAATTGTGCTTCGTGCAACATAATTCTGGGTGCCATTTACAAACCATAAGTGCTAATTACTCCATTCCTTTTTGTGGTTGTAGGGGCTGTTGATTGGAGTACACTAAAACAAACCTAACCTCTCTAGGACATTCAGAAGCCAAGTTATAAGCCCACAAAGGTGTAACTGGACCACTTCTTTAAACTGACACCAGGCCCGGTGACCTTTGGGACATGGTTTGACCCCCTATAGGAATGTGCGATCATCATGAAACGTTCAGATCTCTTACAACTCAATAGATTCTACCTTCTTGTAACGTTTCAGCCTGATTGGACCTTGTTTTCACACAAATAGACCCAGAATGATGTGAAATTGTGCTTCGTGCAACATAATTCTGGGTGCCATTTACAAACCATAAGTGCTAATGACTCCATTCCTTTTTGTGGTTGTAGGGGCTTTTGATTGGAGTACACTAAAACAAACCTGATCTCTCTAGGACATTCAGAAGCCAAGTTATAAGCTCACAAATGTGTAACTGGACTACTTCTTTAAATTGACACCAGATCCGGTGAACTTTGGGACATGGTTTGACCCCCTTAGGAAAGTGCTATCATTATGAAACGTTCAGATCACTTACAACTCAATAGATTCTACCTTCCTGTAACGTTTCAGCCTGATTTGACCTTGTTTTCACACAAATGAACCCAGAATGATGTGAAATTGTGCTTCGTGCAACATAAATCTGGGTGCCATTTAAAAACCATAAGTGCTAATGACTCCATTCCTTTTTGTGGTTGTAGGGGCTGATGATTGGAGTACATTAAAACAAACCTGATCTCTCTAGGACATTCAGAAGCCATGTTATAAGCCCACAAATGTGTAACTGGACTACTTCTTTAAATTGACACCAGATCCGGTGACCTTTGGGACATGGTTTGACCCCCTTAGGAAAGTGCTATCATCATGAAACGTTCAGATCACTTACAACTCAATAGATTCTACCTTCCTGTAACGTTTCAGCCTGATTGGACCTTGTTTTTACACAAATGAACCCAGAATGATGTGAAATTGTGCTTCGTGCAACATAATTCTGGGTGCCATTTAAAAACCATAAGTGCTAATGACTCCCGTCCTTTTTGTGGTTGTAGGGGCTGTTGATTGGAGTACACTAAAACAAACCTGATCACTCTAGGACATTCAGAAGCCAAGTTATAAGCCCACAAATGTGTAACTGGACTACTTCTTTAAATTGACACCAGATCCGGTGACCTTTGGGACATGGTTTGACCCCCTTAGGAAAGTGCTATCATCATGAAACGTTCAGATCACTTACAACTCAATAGATTCTACCTTCCTGTAACGTTTCAGCCTGATTGGACCTTGTTTTCACACAAATGGACCCAGAATGATGTGAAATTGAGCTTCGTGCAACATAATTCTGGGTGCCATTTACAAACCATAAGTGCTAATGACTTCATTCCTTTTTGTGGTTGTAGGGGCTGTTGATTGGAGTACATTAAAACAAACCTGATCTCTCTAGGACATTCAAAAGCCATGTTATAAGCCCACAAATGTGTAACTGGACTACTTCTTTAAATTGACACCAGATCCGGTGACCTTTGGGACATGGTTTGACCCCCTTATGAAAGTGCTATCATCATGAAACGTTCAGATCACTTACAACTCAATAGATTCTACCTTCCTGTAACGTTTCAGCCTGATTGGACCTTGTTTTCACACAAATGAACCCAGAATGATGTGAAATTGTGCTTCGTGCAACATAATTCTGGGTGCCATTTAAAAACCATAAGTGCTAATGACTCCCGTCCTTTTTGTGGTTGTAGGGGCTGTTGATTGGAGTACACTAAAACAAACCTGATCACTCTAGGACATTCAGAAGCCAAGTTATAAGCCCACAAATGTGTAACTGGACTACTTCTTTAAATTGACACCAGATCCGGTTACCTTTGGGACATGGTTTGACCCCCTTAGGAAAGTGCTATCATCATGAAACGTTCAGATCACTTACAACTCAATAGATTCTACCTTCCTGTAACGTTTCAGCCTGATTGGACCTTGTTTTCACACAAATGGACCCAGAATGATGTGAAATTGAGCTTCGTGCAACATAATTCTGGGTGCCATTTACAAACCATAAGTGCTAATGACTTCATTCCTTTTTGTGGTTGTAGGGGCTGTTGATTGGAGTACACTCAAACAAACCTGATCTCTCTAGGACATTCAGAAGCCAAGTTATAAGCCCACAAAGGTGTAACTGGACTACTTCTTTAAAGTGACACCAGGCCCGGTGACCTTTGGGACATGGTTTGACCCCCTATAGGAATGTGCGATCATCATGAAACGTTCAGATCACTTACAACTCAATAGATTCTACCTTCTTGTACTGTTTCAGCCTGATTGGACCTTGTTTTCACACAAATGGACCCAGAATGATGTGAAATTGTGCTTCGTGCAACATAATTCTGGGTGCCATTTAAAAACCATAAGTGCTAATGACTCCATTCCTTTTTGTGGTTGTAGGGGCTGTGGATTGGAGTACACTAAAACAAACCTAACCTCTCTAGGACATTCAGAAGCCAAGTTATAAGCCCACAAAGGTATAACTGGACTACTTCTTTAAAGTGACACCAGGCCCGGTGACCTTTGGGACATGGTTTTACCCCCTATAGGAATGTGCGATCATCTTGAAACGTTCAGATCACTTACAACTCAATAGATTCTACAATCCTGTAGCGTTTCAGCCTGATTGGACCTTGTTTTCACACAAATGAACCCAGAATGATGTGAAATTGTGCTTCGTGCAACATAATTCTGGGTGCCATTTACAAAGCATAAGTGCTAATGACTCCATTCCTTTTTGTGGTTGTAGGGGCTGTTGATTGGAGTACACTAAAACAAAGCTGATTTCTCTAGGACATTCAGAAGCCAAGTTATAAGCCCACAAAGGTGTAACTGGACTACTTCTTTAAATTGACACCAGATCCGGTGACCTTTGGGACATGGTCTGACCCCCTTAGGAAAGTGCTATCATCATGAAACGTTCAGATCACTTACAACTCAGTACATTCTACCTTCCTGTAACGTTTCAGCCTGATTGGACCTTGTTTTCACACAAATGAACCCAGAATGATGTGAAATTGTGCTTCGTGCAACATAATTCTGGGTGCCAATTAAAAACCATAAGTGCTAATGACTCCATTCCTTTTTGTGGTTGTAGGGGCTGTTGATTGGAGTACCCTAAAACAAACCTGATCTCTCTAGGACATTCAGAAGCCAAGTTATAAGCCCACAAATGTGTAACTGGACTACTTCTTTAAATTGACACCAGATCCGGTGACATTTGGGACATGGTTTGACCCCCTTAGGAAAGTGCTATCATCATGAAACGTTCAGATCACTTACAACTCAATAGATTCTACCTTCCTGTAACGTTTCAGGCTGATTGGACCTTGTTTTCACACAAATGAACCCAGAATGGTGTGAAATTGTGCTTCGTGCAACATAATACTGGGTGCCATTTAAAAACCATAAGTGCTAATGTCTCCATTCCTTTTTGTAGTTGTAGGGGCTGTTGACTGGAGTACACTAAAACAAACCTGACCTCTCTAGGACATTCAGAAGCCAAGTTATAAGCCCACAAAGGTGTAACTGGACTACTTCTTTAAAGTGACACCAGATCCGGTGACCTTTGGGACATGGTTTGACCCCCTTAGGAAAGTGCTATCATCATGAAACGTTCAGATCACTTACAACTCAATAGATTCTACCTTCCTGTAACGTTTCAGCCTGATTGGACCTTGTTTTCACACAAATGAACCCAGAATGATGTGAAATTGTGCTTCGTGCAACATAATTATGGCTGCCATTTAAAAACCATAAGTGCTAATGACTCCATTCCTTTTTGTGGTTGTAGGGGCTGTTGATTAGAGTACACTAAAACAAACCTGATCGCTCCAGGACATCCAGAAGCCAAGTTATAAGCCCACAAATGTGTAACTGGACAACTTCTTTAAATTTACACCAGATCCGGTGACCTTTGGGACATGGTTTGACCCCCTTAGGAAAGTGCTATCATCATGAAACGTTCAGATCACTTACAACTCAGTAGATTCTACCTTCCTGTAACATTTCATCCTGATTGGACCTTGTTTTCACACAAATGGACCCAGAATGATGTGAAATAGTGCTTCGTGCAACATAATTCTGTGTGCCATTTACAAACCGTAAGTGCTAATGACTCCATTCCTTTTTGTGGTTGTAGGGGCTGTTGATTGGAGTACACTAAAACAAACCTGATCTCTCTAGGACATTCAGAAGCCAAGTTATAAGCCCACAAATGTGTAACTGGACTACTTCTTTAAATTGACACCAGATCCGGTGACCTTTGGGACATGGTTTGACCCCCTTAGGAAAGTGCTATCATCATGAAACGTTCAGCTCACTTACAACTCAATAGATTCTACCTTCCTGTAACGTTTCAGCCTGATTGGACCTTGTTTTCACACAAATGAACCCAGAATGATGTGAAATTGTGCTTCGTGCAACATAATTCTGGGTGCCATTTACAAACCATAAGTGCTAATGACTCCATTCCTTTTTGTGGTTGTAGGGGATGTTTATTGGAGTACACTAAAACAAACCTGACCTCTCTAGGACATTCAGAATCCAAGTTATAAGCCCACAAAGGTGTAACTGGACTACTTCTTTAAAGTGACACCAGGCCAGGTGACCTTTGGGACATGGTTTTACCCCCTATAGGAATGTGCGATCATCTTGAAACGTTCAGATCACTTACAACTCAATAGATTCTACCTTCTTGTAGCGTTTAAGCCTGATTGGACCTTGTTTTCACACAAATGGACCCAGAATGATGTGAAATTGTGCTTCGTGCAACATAATTCTGGGTGCCATTTAAAAAGCATCAGTGCTAATGACTCCATTCCTTTTTGTGGTTGTAGGGGCTGTTGATTGGAGTACACTAAAACAAACCTTATCTCTCTAGGACATTCAGAAGCCAAGTTATAAGCCCACAAAGGTGTAACTGGACTACTTCTTTAAATTGACACCAGATCCGGTGACCTTTGGGACATGGTTTGACCCCCTTAGGAAAGGGCTATCATCATGAAACGTTCAGATCACTTACAACTCAATAGATTCTACCTTCCTGTAACGTTTCAGCCTGATTGGACCTTGTTTTCACACAAATGAACCCAGAATGATGTGAAATTGTGCTTCGTGCAACATAATTCTGGGTGCCATTTAAAATCCATAAGTGCTAATGTCTCCATTCCTTTTGTGGTTGTAGGGGCTGTTGATTGGAGTACACTAAAACAAACCTGACCTCTCTAGGACATTCCGAAGCCAAGTTATAAGCCCACAAATGTGTAACTGGACTACTTCTTTAAAGTGACACCAGATCCGGTGACCTTTGGGACATGGTTTGACCCCCTTAGGAAAGTGCTATCATCATGAAACATTCAGATCACTTACAACTCAATACATTCTACCTTCCTGTAACGTTTCAGCCTGATTGGACCTTGTTTTCACACAAATGAACCCAGAATGATGTGAAATTGTGCTTCGTGCAACATAATTCTGGGTGCCATTTACAAACCATAAGTGCTAATGACTCCATTCCTTTTTGTGGTTGTAGGGGCTTTTGATTGGAGTACACTAAAACAAACCTAACCTCTCTAGGACATTCAGAAGCCAAGGTATAAGCCCACAAAGGTGTAACTGGACTACATCTTTAAAGTGACACCAGGCCAGGTGACCTTTGGGACATGGTTTTAACCCCTATAGGAATGTGCGATCATCTTGAAACGTTCAGATCACTTACAACTCAATAGATTCTACCTTCTTGTAGCATTTCAGCCTGATTGGACCTTGTTTTCACACAAATGGACCCAGAATGATGTGAAATTGTGCTTCGTGCAACATAATTCTGGGTGCCATTTAAAAACCATAAGTGCTAATGTCCCCATTCCTTTTTGCGGTTGTAGGGGCTGTTGATTGGAGTACACTAAAAAAGACCTGACCTCTCTAGGACAATCAGAAGCCAAGTTATAAGCCCACAAATGTGTAACTGGACTAATTCTTTAAATTGACACCAGATCCGGTGACCTTTGGGACATGGTTTGACCCCCTTAGGAAAGTGCTATCATCATGAAACGTTCAGATCACTTACAACTCAATAGATTCTACCTTCCTGTAACGTTTCAGCCTGATTGGACCTTGTTTTCACACAAATGAACCCAGAATGATGTGAAATTGTGCTTCGTGCAACATAATTCTGGGTGCCATTTACAAACCATAAGTGCTAATGACTCCATTCCTTTTTGTGGTTGTAGGGGCTGTTGATTGGAGTACACTAAAACAAACCTAACCTCTCTAGGACATTCAGAAGCCAAGTTATAAGCCCACAAATGTGTAACTGGACTGCTTCTTTAAATTGACACCAGATCCGTTGACCTTTGGGACAAGGTTTGACCCCCTTAGGAAAGTGCTATCATCATGAAACGTTCAGATCACTTACAACTCAATAGATTCTACCTTCCTGTAACGTTTCAGCCTGACTGGACCTTGTTTTCACACAAATGAACCCAGAATTATGTGAAATTGTGCTTCGTGCAACATAATTCTGGGTGCCATTTTAAAACCATAAGTGTTAATGACTCCATTCCTTTTTGTGGTTGTAGGGGCTGTTGATTGGAGTACACTAAAACAAACCTGACCTCTCTAGGACATTCAGAAGCCAAGTTATAAGCCCACAAAGGTGTAACTGGACTACTTCTTTAAAGTGACACTAGGCCCGGTGACCTTTGGGACATGGTTTTACCCCCTATAGGAATGTGCGATCATCTTGAAACGTTCAGATCACTTACAACTCAATAGATTCTACCTTCATGTAACGTTTCAGCCTGATTGGACCTTGTTTTCACACAAATGAACCCAGAATGATGTGAAATTGTGCTTCGTGCAACATAATTCTGGGTGCCAATTAAAAACCATAAGTGCTAATGACTCCATTCCTTTTTGTGGTTGTAGGAGCTTTTGATTGGAGTACACTAAAACAAACCTGATCTCTCTAGGACATTCAGAAGCCAAGTTATAAGCCCACAAATGTGTAACTGGACTACTTCTTTAAATTGACACCAGATCCGGTGAACTTTGGGACATGGTTTGACCCCCTTAGGAAAGTGCTATCATTATGAAACGTTCAGATCACTTACAACTCAATAGATTCTACCTTCCTGTAACGTTTCAGCCTGATTGGACCTTGTTTTCACACAAATGAACCCAGAATGATGTGAAATTGTGCTTCGTGCAACATAATTCTGGGTGCCATTTACAAACCATAAGTGCTAATGACTCCATTCCTTTTTGTGGTTGTAGGGGCTGTTGATTGGAGTACATTAAAACAAACCTGATCTCTCTAGGACATTCAGAAGCCATGTTATAAGCCCACAAATGTGTAACTGGACTACTTCGTTAAATTGACACCAGATCCGGTGACCTTTGGGACATGGTTTGACCCCCTTAGGAAAGTGCTATCATCATGAAACGTTCAGATCACTTACAACTCAATAGATTCTACCTTCCTGTAACGTTTCAGCCTGATTGGACCTTGTTTTCACACAAATGAACCCAGAATGATGTGAAATTGTGCTTCGTGCAACATAATTCTGGGTGCCATTTAAAAACCATAAGTGCTAATGACTCCCGTCCTTTTTGTGGTTGTAGGGGCTGTTGATTGGAGTACACTAAAACAAACCTGATCACTCTAGGAAATTCAGAAGCCAAGTTACAAGCCCACAAATGTGTAACTGGACTACTTATTTAAATTGACACCAGATCCGGTGACCTTTGGGACATGGTTTGACCCCCTTAGGAAAGTGCTATCATCATGAAACGTTCAGATCACTTACAACTCAATAGATTCTACCTTCCTGTAACGTTTCAGCCTGATTGGACCTTGTTTTCACACAAATGGACCCAGAATGATGTGAAATTGAGCTTCGTGCAACATAATTCTGGGTGCCATTTACAAACCATAAGTGCTAATGACTTCATTCCTTTTTGTGGTTGTAGGGGCTGTTGATTGGAGTACACTCAAACAAACCTGACCTCTCTAGGACATTCAGAAGCCAAGTTATAAGCCCACAAAGGTGTAACTGGACTACTTCTTTAAAGTGACACCAGGCCCGGTGACCTTTGGGACATGGTTTGACCCCCTATAGGAATGTGCGATCATCATGAAACGTTCAGATCACTTACAACTCAATAGATTCTACCTTCTTGTACTGTTTCAGCCTGATTGGACCTTGTTTTCACACAAATGGACCCAGAATGATGTGAAATTGTGCTTCGTGCAACATAATTCTGGGTGCCATTTACAAACCATAAGTGCTAATGACTCCATT
This sequence comes from Nothobranchius furzeri, assembly GCF_043380555.1. Taxonomy (NCBI): domain Eukaryota; kingdom Metazoa; phylum Chordata; class Actinopteri; order Cyprinodontiformes; family Nothobranchiidae; genus Nothobranchius; species Nothobranchius furzeri. Next base: position 6,496,783 of record NC_091754.1, read on the forward strand.
CCTTTTTGTGGTTGTAGGGGCTGTTTATTGGAGTACACTAAAACAAACCTGACCTCTCTAGGACATTCAGAAGCCAAGTTATAAGCCCACAAATGTGTAACTGGACTACTTCTTTAAAGTGACACCAGATCCGGTGACCTTTGGGACATGGTTTGACCCCCTTAGGAAAGTGCTATCATCATGAAACGTTCAGATCACTTACAACTCAATAGATTCTACCTTCCTGTAACGTTTCAGCCTGATTGGACCTTGTTTTCACACAAATGAACCCAGAATGATGTGAAATTGTGCTTCGTGCAACATAATTCTGGGTGCCATTTACAAACCATAAGTGCTAATGACTCCATTCCTTGTTGTGGTTGTAGGGGCTGTTGATTGGAGTACACTAAAACAAACCTGACCTCTCTAGGACATTCCGAAGCCAAGTTATAAGCCCACAAATGTGTAACTGGACTATTTCTTTAAAGTGACACCAGATCCGGTGACCTTTGGGACATGGTTTGACCCCCTTAGGAAAGTGCTATCATCATGAAACGTTCAGATCACTTACAACTCAATACATTCTACCTTCCTGTAACGTTTCAGCCTGATTGGACCTTGTTTTCACACAAATGAACCCAGAATGATGTGAAATTGTGCTTCGTGCAACATAATTCTGGGTGCCATTTACAAACCATAAGTGCTAATGACTCCATTCCTTTTTGTGGTTGTAGGGGCTTTTGATTGGAGTACACTAAAACAAACCTAACCTCTCTAGGACATTCAGAAGCCAAGGTATAAGCCCACAAAGGTGTAACTGGACTACATCTTTAAAGTGACACCAGGCCAGGTGACCTTTGGGACATGGTTTTAACCCCTATAGGAATGTGCGATCATCTTGAAACGTTCAGATCACTTACAACTCAATAGATTCTACCTTCTTGTAGCATTTCAGCCTGATTGGACCTTGTTTTCACACAAATGGACCCAGAATGATGTGAAATTGTGCTTCGTGCAACATAATTCTGGGTGCCATTTAAAAACCATAAGTGCTAATGTCCCCATTCCTTTTTGCGGTTGTAGGGGCTGTTGATTGGAGTACACTAAAAAAGACCTGACCTCTCTAGGACAATCAGAAGCCAAGTTATAAGCCCACAAATGTGTAACTGGACTAATTCTTTAAATTGACACCAGATCCGGTGACCTTTGGGACATGGTTTGACCCCCTTAGGAAAGTGCTATCATCATGAAACGTTCAGATCACTTACAACTCAATAGATTCTACCTTCCTGTAACGTTTCAGCCTGATTGGACCTTGTTTTCACACAAATGAACCCAGAATGATGTGAAATTGTGCTTCGTGCAACATAATTCTGGGTGCCATTTACAAACCATAAGTGCTAATGACTCCATTCCTTTTTGTGGTTGTAGGGGCTGTTGATTGGAGTACACTAAAACAAACCTAACCTCTCTAGGACATTCAGAAGCCAAGTTATAAGCCCACAAATGTGTAACTGGACTGCTTCTTTAAATTGACACCAGATCCGTTGACCTTTGGGACAAGGTTTGACCCCCTTAGGAAAGTGCTATCATCATGAAACGTTCAGATCACTTACAACTCAATAGATTCTACCTTCCTGTAACGTTTCAGCCTGACTGGACCTTGTTTTCACACAAATGAACCCAGAATTATGTGAAATTGTGCTTCGTGCAACATAATTCTGGGTGCCATTTTAAAACCATAAGTGTTAATGACTCCATTCCTTTTTGTGGTTGTAGGGGCTGTTGATTGGAGTACACTAAAACAAACCTGACCTCTCTAGGACATTCAGAAGCCAAGTTATAAGCCCACAAAGGTGTAACTGGACTACTTCTTTAAAGTGACACTAGGCCCGGTGACCTTTGGGACATGGTTTTACCCCCTATAGGAATGTGCGATCATCTTGAAACGTTCAGATCACTTACAACTCAATAGATTCTACCTTCATGTAACGTTTCAGCCTGATTGGACCTTGTTTTCACACAAATGAACCCAGAATGATGTGAAATTGTGCTTCGTGCAACATAATTCTGGGTGCCAATTAAAAACCATAAGTGCTAATGACTCCATTCCTTTTTGTGGTTGTAGGAGCTTTTGATTGGAGTACACTAAAACAAACCTGATCTCTCTAGGACATTCAGAAGCCAAGTTATAAGCCCACAAATGTGTAACTGGACTACTTTAAATTGACACCAGATCCGGTGAACTTTGGGACATGGTTTGACCCCCTTAGGAAAGTGCTATCATTATGAAACGTTCAGATCACTTACAACTCAATAGATTCTACCTTCCTGTAACGTTTCAGCCTGATTGGACCTTGTTTTCACACAAATGAACCCAGAATGATGTGAAATTGTGCTTCGTGCAACATAATTCTGGGTGCCATTTACAAACCATAAGTGCTAATGACTCCATTCCTTTTTGTGGTTGTAGGGGCTGTTGATTGGAGTACATTAAAACAAACCTGATCTCTCTAGGACATTCAGAAGCCATGTTATAAGCCCACAAATGTGTAACTGGACTACTTCGTTAAATTGACACCAGATCCGGTGACCTTTGGGACATGGTTTGACCCCCTTAGGAAAGTGCTATCATCATGAAACGTTCAGATCACTTACAACTCAATAGATTCTACCTTCCTGTAACGTTTCAGCCTGATTGGACCTTGTTTTCACACAAATGGACCTAGAATGATGTGAAATTGAGCTTCGTGCAACATAATTCTGGGTGCCATTTAAAAACCATAAGTGCTAATGACTTCATTCCTTTTTGTGGTTGTAGGGGCTGTTGATTGGAGTACATTAAAACAAACCTGATCTCTCTAGGACATTCAGAAGCCATGTTATAAGCCCACAAATGTGTAACTGGACTACTTCTTTAAATTGACACCAGATCCGGTGACCTTTGGGACATGGTTTGACCCCCTTAGGAAAGTGCTATCATCATGAAACGTTCAGATCACTTACAACTCAATAGATTCTACCTTCCTGTAACGTTTCAGCCTGATTGGACCTTGTTTTCACACAAATGAACCCAGAATGATGTGAAATTGTGCTTCGTGCAACATAATTCTGGGTGCCATTTAAAAACCATAAGTGCTAATGACTCCCGTCCTTTTTGTGGTTGTAGGGGCTGTTGATTGGAGTACACTAAAACAAACCTGATCACTCTAGGAAATTCAGAAGCCAAGTTACAAGCCCACAAATGTGTAACTGGACTACTTATTTAAATTGACACCAGATCCGGTGACCTTTGGGACATGGTTTGACCCCCTTAGGAAAGTGCTATCATCATGAAACGTTCAGATCACTTACAACTCAATAGATTCTACCTTCCTGTAACGTTTCAGCCTGATTGGACCTTGTTTTCACACAAATGGACCCAGAATGATGTGAAATTGAGCTTCGTGCAACATAATTCTGGGTGCCATTTACAAACCATAAGTGCTAATGACTTCATTCCTTTTTGTGGTTGTAGGGGCTGTTGATTGGAGTACACTCAAACAAACCTGACCTCTCTAGGACATTCAGAAGCCAAGTTATAAGCCCACAAAGGTGTAACTGGACTACTTCTTTAAAGTGACACCAGGCCCGGTGACCTTTGGGACATGGTTTGACCCCCTATAGGAATGTGCGATCATCATGAAACGTTCAGATCACTTACAACTCAATAGATTCTACCTTCTTGTACTGTTTCAGCCTGATTGGACCTTGTTTTCACACAAATGGACCCAGAATGATGTGAAATTGTGCTTCGTGCAACATAATTCTGGGTGCCATTTACAAACCATAAGTGCTAATGACTCCATTCCTTTTTGTGGTTGTAGGGGCTGTTTATTGGAGTACACTAAAACAAACCTGACCTCTCTAGGACATTCAGAAGCCAAGTTATAAGCCCACAAATGTGTAACTGGACTACTTCTTTAAAGTGACACCAGATCCGGTGACCTTTGGGACATGGTTTGACCCCCTTAGGAAAGTGCTATCATCATGAAACGTTCAGATCACTTACAACTCAATAGATTCTACCTTCCTGTAACGTTTCAGCCTGATTGGACCTTGTTTTCACACAAATGAACCCAGAATGATGTGAAATTGTGCTTCGTGCAACATAATTCTGGGTGCCATTTACAAACCATAAGTGCTAATGACTCCATTCCTTTTTGTGGTTGTAGGGGCTGTTGATTGGAGTACACTAAAACAAACCTAACCTCTCTAGGACATTCAGAAGCCAAGTTATAAGCCCACAAAGGTGTAACTGGACTACTTCTTTAAAGTGACACCAGGCCCGGTGACCTTTGGGACATGATTTTACCCCCTATAGGAATGTGCGATCATCTTGAAACGTTCAGATCACTTACAACTCAATAGATTCTACAATCCTGTAGCGTTTCAGCCTGATTGGACCTTGTTTTCACACAAATGAACCCAGAATGATGTGAAATTGTGCTTCGTGCAACATAATTCTGGGTGCCATTTACAAAGCATAAGTGCTAATGACTCCATTCCTTTTTGTGGTTGTAGGGGCTGTTGATTGGAGTACACTAAAACAAAGCTGATTTCTCTAGGACATTCAGAAGCCAAGTTATAAGCCCACAAAGGTGTAACTGGACTACTTCTTTAAATTGACACCAGATCCGGTGACCTTTGGGACATGGTCTGACCCCCTTAGGAAAGTGCTATCATCATGAAACGTTCAGATCACTTACAACTCAGTACATTCTACCTTCCTGTAACGTTTCAGCCTGATTGGACCTTGTTTTCACACAAATGAACCAAGAATGATGTGAAATTGTGCTTCGTGCAACATAATTCTGGGTGCCAATTAAAAACCATAAGTGCTAATGACTCCATTCCTTTTTGTGGTTGTAGGGGCTGTTGATTGGAGTACCCTAAAACAAACCTGATCTCTCTAGGACATTCAGAAGCCAAGTTATAAGCCCACAAATGTGTCACTGGACTACTTCTTTAAATTGACTCCAGATCCGGTGACATTTGGGACATGGTTTGACCCCCTTAGGAAAGTGCTATCATCATGAAACGTTCAGATCACTTACAACTCAATAGATTCTACCTTCCTGTAACGTTTCAGGCTGATTGGACCTTGTTTTCACACAAATGAACCCAGAATGATGTGAAATTGTGCTTCGTGCAACATAATTCTGGGTGCCATTTAAAAACCATAAGTGCTAATGTCTTCATTCCTTTTTGTGGTTGTAGGGGCTGTTGATTGGAGTACACTAAAACAAACCTGATCTCTCTAGGACATTCAGAAGCCAAGTTATAAGCCCACAAATGTGTAACTGGACTACTTCTTTAAATGGACACCTGATCCGGTGACATTTGGGACATGGTTTGACCCCCTTATGAAAGTGCTATCATCATGAAACGTTCAGATAACTTACAACTCAATAGATTCTACCTTCCTGTAACGTTTCAGCCTGATTGGACCTTGTTTTCACACAAATGAACCCAGAATGGTGTGAAATTGTGCTTCGTGCAACATAATACTGGGTGCCATTTAAAAACCATAAGTGCTAATGTCTCCATTCCTTTTTGTAGTTGTAGGGGCTGTTGACTGGAGTACACTAAAACAAACCTGACCTCTCTAGGACATTCAGAAGCCAAGTTATAAGCCCACAAATGTGTAACTGGACTACTTCTTTAAAGTGACACCAGATCCGGTGACCTTTGGGACATGGTTTGACCCCCTTAGGAAAGTGCTATCATCATGAAACGTTCAGATCACTTACAACTCAATAGATTCTACCTTCCTGTAACGTTTCAGCCTGATTGGACCTTTTTTTCACACAAATGGACCCAGAATGATGTGAAATTGTGCTTCGTGCAACATAATTATGGGTGCCATTTAAAAACCATAAGTGCCAATGACTCCATTCCTTTTTGTGGTTGTAGGGGCTGTTGATTGGAGTACACTAAAACAAACCTGATCGCTCCAGGACATCCAGAAGCCAAGTTATAAGCCCACAAATGTGTAACTGGACAACTTCTTTAAATTTACACCAGATCCGGTGACCTTTGGGACATGGTTTGACCCCCTTAGGAAAGTGCTATCATCATGAAACGTTCAGATCACTTACAACTCAGTAGATTCTACCTTCCTGTAACATTTCAGCCTGATTGGACCTTGTTTTCACACAAATGGACCCAGAATGATGTGAAATAGTGCTTCGTGCAACATAATTCTGGGTGCCATTTACAAACCATAAGTGCTAATGACTCCATTCCTTTTTGTGGTTGTAGGGGCTGTTTATTGGAGTACACTAAAACAAACCTGACCTCTCTAGGACATTCAGAATCCAAGTTATAAGCCCACAAATGTGTAACTGGACTACTTCTTTAAAGTGACACCAGATCCGGTGACTTTTGGGACATGGTTTGACCCCCTTAGGAAAGTGCTATCATCATGAAACGTTCAGATCACTTACAACTCAATAGATTCTACCTTCCTGTAACGTTTCAGCCTGATTGGACCTTGTTTTCACACAAATGAACCCAGAAAGATGTGAAATTGTGCTTCGTGCAACATAATTCTGGGTGCCATTTACAAACCATAAGTGCTAATGACTCCATTCCTTTTTGTGGTTGTAGGGGCTGTTGATTGGAGTACACTAAAACAAACCTAACCTCTCTAGGACATTCAGAAGCCAAGTTATAAGCCCACAAAGGTGTAACTGGACTACTTCTTTAAAGTGACACCAGGCCCGGTGACCTTTGGGACATGGTTTTACCCCCTATAGGAATGTGCGATCATCTTGAAACGTTCAGATCACTTACAACTCAATAGATTCTACCTTCTTGTAGCGTTTCAGCCTGATTGGACCTTGTTTTCACACAAATGGACCCAGAATGATGTGAAATTGTGCTTCGTGCAACATAATTCTGGGTGCCATTTAAAAAGCATAAGTGCTAATGACTCCATTCCTTTTTGTGGTTGTAGGGGCTGTTGTTTGGAGTACACTAAAACAAACCTTATCTCTCTAGGACATTCAGAAGCCAAGTTATAAGCCCACAAAGGTGTAACTGGACTACTTCTTTAAATTGACACCAGATCCGGTGACCTTTGGGACATGGTTTGACCCCCTTAGGAAAGTGCTATCATCATGAAACGTTCAGATCACTTACAACTCAATAGATTCTACCTTCCTGTAACGTTTCAGCCTGATTGGACCTTGTTTTCACACAAATGAACCCAGAATGATGTGAAATTGTGCTTCGTGCAACATAATTCTGGGTGCCATTTAAAAACCATAAGTGCTAATGTCTCCATTCCTTTTTGTGGTTGTAGGGGCTGTTGATTGGAGTACACTAAAACAAACCTGACCTCTCTAGGACATTCAGAAGCCAAGTTATAAGCCCACAAATGTGTAACTGGACTACTTCTTTAAAGTGACACCAGATCCGGTGACCTTTGGGACATGGTTTGACCCCCTTAGGAAAGTGCTATCATCATGAAACGTTCAGATCCCTTACAACTCAATACATTCTACCTTCCTGTAACGTTTCAGCCTGATTGGACCTTGTTTTCACACAAATGAACCCAGAATGATGTGAAATAGCGCTTCGTGCAACATAACTCTGGGTGCCATTTACAAACCATAAGTGCTAATGACTCCATTCCTTTTTGTGGTTGTAGGGGCTTTTGATTGGAGTACACTAAAACAAACCTAACCTCTCTAGGACATTCAGAAGCCAAGTTATAAGCCCACAAAGGTGTAACTGGACTACATCTTTAAAGTGACACGAGGCCCGGTGACCTATGGGACATGGTTTTAACCCCTATAGGAATGTGCGATCATCTTGAAACGTTCAGATCACTTACAACTCAATAGATTCTACCTTCTTGTAGCATTTCAGCCTGATTGGACCTTGTTTTCACACAAATGGACCCAGAATGATGTGAAATTGTGCTTCGTGCAACATAATTCTGGGTGCCATTTAAAAACCATAAGTGCTAATGTCCCCATTCCTTTTTGCGGTTGTAGGGGCTGTTGATTGAAGTACACTAAAACAAACCTGACCTCTCTAGGACAATCAGAAGCCAAGTTATAAGCCCACAAATGTGTAACTGGACTACTTCTTTAAATTGACACCAGATCCGGTGACCTTTGGGACATGGTTTGACCCCCTTAGGAAAGTGCTATCATCCTGAAACGTTCAGATCACTTACAACTCAATAGATTCTACCTTCCTGTAACGTTTCAGCCTGATTGGACCTTGTTTTCACACAAATGAACCCAGAATGATGTGAAATTGTGCTTCGTGCAACATAATTCTGGGTGCCATTTACAAACCATAAGTGCTAATGACTCCATTCCTTTTTGTGGTTGTAGGGGCTGTTGATTGGAGTACACTAAAACAAACCTAACCTCTCTAGGACATTCAGAAGCCAAGTTATAAGCCCACAAATGTGTAACTGGACTGCTTCTTTAAATTGACACCAGATCCGGTGACCTTTGGGACAAGGTTTGACCCTCTTAGGAAAGTTCTATCATCATGAAACGTTCAGATCACTTACAACTCAATAGATTCTACCTTCCTGTAACGTTTCAGCCTGACTGGACCTTGTTTTCACACAAATGAACCCAGAATGATGTGAAATTGTGCTTCGTGCAACATAATTCTGGGTGCCATTTTAAAACCATAAGTGTTAATGACTCCATTCCTTTTTGTGGTTGTAGGGGCTGTTGATTGGAGTACACTAAAACAAACCTAACCTCTCTAGGACATTCAGAAGCCAATTTATAAGCCCACAAAGGTGTAACTGGACTACTTCTTTGAAGTGACACTAGGCCCGGTGACCTTTGGGACATGGTTTTACCCCCTATAGGAATGTGCGATCATCTTGAAACGTTCAGATCACTTACAACTCAATAGATTCTACCTTCTTGTAACGTTTCAGGCTGATTGGACCTTGTTTTCACACAAATGAACCCAGAATGATGTGAAATTGTGCTTCGTGCAACATAATTCTGGGTGCCATTTAAAAACCATAAGTGCTAATGTCTCCATTCCTTTTTGTGGTTGTAGGGGCTGTTGATTGGAGTACACTAAAACAAACCTGATCTCTCTAGGACATTCAGAAGCCAAGTTATAAGCCCACAAATGTGTAACTGGACTACTTCTTTAAATTGTCACCTGATCCGGTGACCTTTGGGACATGGTTTGACCCCCTTATGAAAGTGCTATCATCATGAAACATTCAGATCACTTACAACTCAATAGATTCTACCTTCCTGTAACGTTTCAGCCTGATTGGACCTTGTTTTCACACAAATGAACCCAGAATGATGTGAAATTGTGCTTCGTGCAACATAATACTGGGTGCCATTTAAAAACCATAAGTGCTAATGTCTCCATTCCTTTTTGTAGTTGTATGGGCTGTTGATTGGAGTACACTAAAACAAACCTGACCTCTCTAGGACATTCAGAAGCCAAGTTATAAGCCCACAAATGTGTAACTGGACTACTTCTTTAAAGTGACACCAGATCCGGTGACCTTTGGGACATGGTTTGACCCCCTTAGGAAAGTGCTATCATCATGAAACGTTCAGATCACTTACAACTCAATAGATTCTACCTTCCTGTAACGTTTCAGCCTGATTGGACCTTGTTTTCACACAAATGAACCCAGAATGATGTGAAATTGTGCTTCGTGCAACATAATTATGGGTGCCATTTAAAAACCATAAGTGCTAATGACTCCATTCCTTTTTGTGGTTGTAGGAGCTGTTGATTAGAGTACACTAAAACAAACCTGATCGCTCCAGGACATCCAGAAGCCAAGTTATAAGCCCACAAATGTGTAACTGGACAACTTCTTTAAATTTACACCAGATCCGGTGACCTTTGGGACATGGTTTGACCCCCTTAGGAAAGTGCTATCATCATGAAACGTTCAGATCACTTACAACTCAGTAGATTCTACCTTCCTGTAACATTTCAGCCTGATTGGACCTTGTTTTCACACAAATGGACCCAGAATGATGTGAAATAGTGCTTCGTGCAACATAATTCTGGGTGCCATTTACAAACCGTAAGTGCTAATGACTCCATTCCTTTTTGTGGTTGTAGGGGCTGTTGATTGGAGTACACTAAAACAAACCTGATCTCTCTAGTACATTCAGAAGCCAAGTTATAAGCCCACAAATGTGTAACTGGACTACTTCTTTAAATTGACACCAGATCCGGTGACCTTTGGGACATGGTTTGACCCCCTTAGGAAAGTGCTATCATCATGAAACGTTCAGATCACTTACAACTCAATAGATTCTACCTTCCTGTAACGTTTCAGCCTGATTGGACCTTGTTTTCACACAAATGAACCCAGAATGATGTGAAATTGTGCTTCGTCCAACATAATTCTGGGTGCCATTTACAAACCATAAGTGCTAATGACTCCATTCCTTTTTGTGGTTGTAGGGGCTGTTGATTGGAGTACACTAAAACAAACCTAACCTCTCTAGGACATTCAGAAGCCAAGTTATAAGCCCACAAAGGTGTAACTGGACTACTTCTTTAAAGTGACACCAGGCCCGGTGACCTTTGGGACATGGTTTTACCCCCTATAGGAATGTGCGATCATCTTGAAACGTTCAGATCACTTACAACTCAATAGATTCTACCTTCTTGTAGCGTTTCAGCCTGATTGGACCTTGTTTTCACACAAATGGACCCAGAATGATGTGAAATTGTGCTTCGTGCAACATAATTCTGGGTGCCATTTAAAAAGCATAAGTGCTAATGACTCCATTCCTTTTTGTGGTTGTAGGGGCTGTTAATTGGAGTACACTAAAACAAACCTGATCTCTCTAGGACATTCAGAAGCCAAGTTATAAGCCCACAAAGGTGTAACTGGACTACTTCTTTAAATTGACACCAGATCCGGTGACCTTTGGGACATGGTTTGACCCCCTTAGGAAAGTGCTATCATCATGAAACGTTCAGATCACTTACAACTCAATAGATTCTACCTTCCTGTAACGTTTCAGCCTGATTGGACCTTGTTTTCACACAAATGAACCCAGAATGATGTGAAATTGTGCTTCGTGCAACATAATTCTGGGTGCCATTTAAAAACCATAAGTGCTAATGACTCCATTCCTTTTTGTGGTGGTAGGGGCTGTTGATTGGAGTACCCTAAAACAAACCTGATCTCTCTAGGACATTCAGAAGCCAAGTTATAAGCCCACAAATGTGTAACTGGACTACTTCTTTAAATTGACACCAGATCCGGTGACATTTGGGACATGGTTTGACCCCCTTAGGAAAGTGGTATCATCATGAAGCGTTCATATCACTTACAACTCAATAGATTCTACCTTCCTGTAAGGTTTCAGCCTGATTGGACCTTGTTTTCACACAAATGAACCCATAATGATGTGAAATTGTGCTTCGTGCAACATAATTCTGGGTGCCATTTAAAAACCATAAGTGCTAATGACTCCATTCCTTTTTGTGGTTGTAGGGGCTGTTGATTGGAGTACACTAAAACAAACCTGACCTCTCTAGGACATTCAGAAGCCAAGTTATAAGCCCACAAATGTGTAACTGGACTACTTCTTTAAAGTGACACCAGATCCGGTGACCTTTGGGACATGGTTTGAACCCCTTAGGAAAGTGCTATCATCATGAAACGTTCAGATCACTTACAACTCAATACATTCTACCTTCCTGTAACGTTTCAGCCTGATTGGACCTTGTTTTCACACAAATGAACCCAGAATGATGTGAAATTGTGCTTTGTGCAACATAATTCTGGGTGCCATTTACAAACCATAAGTGCTAATGACTCCATTCCTTTTTGTGGTTGTAGGGGCTTTTGATTGGAGTACACTAAAACAAACCTAACCTCTCTAGGACATTCAGAAGCCAAGTTATAAGCCCACAAAGGTGTAACTGGACTACATCTTTAAAGTGACACCAGGCCCGGTGACCTTTGGGACATGGTTTTACCCCCTATAGGAATGTGCGATCATCTTGAAATGTTCAGATCACTTACAGCTCAATAGATTCTACCTTCTTGTAACGTTTCAGCCTGATTGGACCTTGTTTTCACACAAATGGACCCAGAATGATGTGAAATTGTGCTTCGTGCAACATAATTCTGGGTGCCATTTACAAACCATAAGTGCTAATGACTCCATTCCTTTTTGTGGTTGTAGGGGCTGTTGATTGGAGTACACTAAAACAAACCTGATTTCTCTAGGACATTCAGAAGCCAAGTTATAAGCCCACAAATGTGTAACTGGACTACTTCTTTAAATTGTCACCTGATCCGGGTGACCTTTGGGACATGGTTTGACCCCCTTATGAAAGTGCTATCATCATGAAACGTTCAGATCACTTACAACTCAATAGATTCTACCTTCCTGTAACATTTCAGCCTGATTGGACCTTGTTTTCACACAAATGAACCCAGAATGATGTGAAATTGTGCTTCGTGCAACATAATACTGGGTGCCATTTAAAAACCATGAGTGCTAATGTCTCCATTCCTTTTTGTAGTTGTAGGGGCTGTTGATTGGAGTACACTAAAACAAACCTGACCTCTCTAGGACATTCAGAAGCCAAGTTATAAGCCCACAAATGTGTAACTGGACTACTTCTTTAAAGTGACACCAGATCCGGTGACCTTTAGGACATGGTTTGACCCCCTTAGGAAAGTGCTATCATCATGAAACGTTCAGATCACTTACAACTCAATAGATTCTACCTTCCTGTAACGTTTCAGCCTGATTGGACCTTGTTTTCACACAAATGAACCCAGAATGATTTGAAATTGTGCTTCGTGCAACATAATTCTGGGTGCCATTTACAAACCATAAGTGCTAATGACTCCATTCCTTTTTGTGGTTGTAGGGGCTGTTGATTGGAGTACACTAAAACAAACCTAACCTCTCTAGGATATTCAGAAGCCAAGTTATAAGCCCACAAAGGTGTAACTGGACTACTTCTTTAAAGTGACACCAGGCCCGGTGACCTTTGGGACATGGTTTTACCCCCTATAGGAATGTGCGATCATCTTGAAACGTTCAGATCACTTACAACTCAATAGATTCTACCTTCTTGTAGCGTTTCAGCCTGATTGGACCTTGTTTTCACACAAATGGACCCAGAATGATGTGAAATTGTGCTTCGTGCAACATAATTCTGGGTGCCATTTAAAAAGCATTAGTGCTAATGACTCCATTCCTTTTTGTGATGGTAGGGGCTGTTGATTGGAGTACAGTAAAACAAACCTGATCTCTCTAGGACATTCAGAAGCCAAGTTATAAGCCCACAAAGGTGTAACTGGACTACTTCTTTAAATTGACACCAGATCCTGTGACATTTGGGACATGGTTTGACCCCCTTAGGAAAGTGTTATCATCATGAAGCGTTCATATCACTTACAACTCAATAGATTCTACCTTCCTGTAACGTTTCAGCCTGATTGGACCTTGTTTTCACACAAATGAACCCAGAATGATGTGAAATTGTGCTTCGTGCAACATAATTCTGGGTGCCATTTAAAAACCATAAGTGCTAATGTCTCCATTCCTTTTTGTGGTTGTAGGGGCTGTTGATTGGAGTACACTAAAACAAACCTGACCTCTCTAGGACATTCAGAAGCCAAGTTTTAAGCCCACAAATGTGTAACTGGACTACTTCTTTAAAGTGACACCAGATCCGGTGACCTTTGGGACATGGTTTGACCCCCTTAGGAAAGTGCTATCATCATGAAACGTTCAGATCACTTACAACTCCATACATTCTACCTTCCTGTAACGTTTCAGCCTGATTGGACCTTGTTTTCACACAAATGAACCCAGAATGATGTGAAATTGTGCTTCGTGCAACATAATTCTGGGTGCCATTTACAAACCATAAGTGCTAATGACTCCATTCCTTTTTGTGGTTGTAGGGGCTTTTGATTGGAGTACACTAAAACAAACCTAACCTCTCTAGGACATTCAGAAGCCAAGTTATAAGCCCACAAAGGTGTAACTAGACTACATCTTTAAAGTGACACCAGGCCCGGTGACCTTTGGGACATGGTTTTACCCCCTATAGGAATGTGCGATCATCTTGAAATGTTCAGATCACTTACAGCTCAATAGATTCTACCTTCTTGTAGCGTTTCAGCCTGATTGGACCTTGTTTTCACACAAATGGACCCAGAATGATGTGAAATTGTGCTTCGTGCAACATAATTCTGGGTGCCATTTACAAACCATAAGTGCTAATGACTCCATTCCTTTTTGTGGTTGTAGGGGCTGTTGATTGGAGTACACTAAAACAAACCTGATTTCTCTAGGACATTCAGAAGCCAAGTTATAAGCCCACAAATGTGTAACTGGACTACTTCTTTAAATTGTCACCTGATCCGGTGACCTTTGGGACATGGTTTGACCCCCTTATGAAAGTGCTATCATCATGAAACGTTCAGATCACTTACAACTCAATAGATTCTACCTTCCTGTAACGTTTCAGCCTGATTGGACCTTGTTTTCACACAAATGAACCCAGAATGATGTGAAATTGTGCTTCGTGCAACATAATTCTGGGTGCCATTTAAAAACCATAAGTGCTAATGTCTCCATTCCTTTTTGAAGTTGTAGGGGCTGTTGATTGGAGTACACTAAAACAAACCTGACCTCTCTAGGACATTCAGAAGCCAAGTTATAAGCCCACAAATGTGTAACTGGACTACTTCTTCAAAGTGACACCAGATCCGGTGACCTTTGGGACATGGTTTGACCCCCTCAGGAAAGTGCTATCATCATGAAACGTTCAAATCACTTACAACTCAATAGATTCTACCTTCCTGTAACGTTTCAGCCTGATTGGACCTTGTTTTCACACAAATGAACCCAGAATGATGTGAAATTGTGCTTCGTGCAACATAATTATGGGTGCCATTTAAAAACCATAAGTGCTAATGACTCCATTCCTTTTTGTGGTTGTAGGAGCTGTTGATTAGAGTACACTAAAACAAACCTGATCGCTCCAGGACATCCAGAAGCCAAGTTATAAGCCCACAAATGTGTAACTGGACAACTTCTTTAAATTTACACCAGATCCGGTGACCTTTGGGACATGGTTTGACCCCCTTAGGAAAGTGCTATCATCATGAAACGTTCAGATCACTTACAACTCAGTAGATTCTACCTTCCTGTAACATTTCAGCCTGATTGGACCTTGTTTTCACACAAATGGACCCAGAATGATGTGAAATAGTGCTTCGAGCAACATAATTCTGGGTGCCATTTACAAACCGTAAGTGCTAATGACTCCATTCCTTTTTGTGGTTTTAGGGGCTGTTGATTGGAGTACACTAAAACAAACCTGATCTCTCTAGGACATTCAGAAGCCAAGTTATAAGCCCACAAATGTGTAACTGGACTACTTCTTTAAATTGACACCAGATCCGGTGACCTTTGGGACATGGTTTGACCCCCTTAGGAAAGTGCTATCATCATGAAACGTTCAGATCACTTACAACTCAATAGATTGTACCTTCCTGTAACGTTTCAGCCTGATTGGACCTTGTTTTCACACAAATGAACCCAGAATGATGTGAAATTGTGCTTCGTGCAACATAATTCTAGGTGCCATTTAAAAACCATAAGTGCTAATGACTCCATTCCTTTTTGTGGTGGTAGGGGCTGTTGATTGGAGTACCCTAAAACAAACCTGATCTCTCTAGGACATTCAGAAGCCAAGTTATAAGCCCACAAATGTGTAACTGGACTACTTCTTTAAATTGACACCAGATCCGGTGACATTTGGGACATGGTTTGACCCCCTTAGGAAAGTGTTATCATCATGAAGCGTTCATATCACTTACAACTCAATAGATTCTACCTTCCTGTAACGTTTCAGCCTGATTGGACCTTGTTTTCACACAAATGAACCCAGAATGATGTGAAATTGTGCTTCGTGCAACATAATTCTGGGTGCCATTTAAAAACCATAAGTGCTAATGTCTCCATTCCTTTTTGTGGTTGTAGGGGCTGTTGATTGGAGTACACTAAAACAAACCTGACCTCTCTAGGACATTCAGAAGCCAAGTTATAAGCCCACAAATGTGTAACTGGACTACTTCTTTAAAATGACACCAGATCCGGTGACCTTTGGGACATGGTTTGACCCCCTTAGGAAAGTGCTATCATCATGAAACGTTCAGATCACTTACAACTCAATACATTCTACCTTCCTGTAACGTTTCAGCCTGATTGGACCTTGTTTTCACACAAATGAACCCAGAATGATGTGAAATTGTGCTTCGTGCAACATAATTCTGGGTGCCATTTACAAACCATAAGTGCTAATGACTCCATTCCTTTTTGTGGTTGTAGGGGCTTTTGATTGGAGTACACTAAAACAAACCTAACCTCTCTAGGACATTCAGAAGCCAAGTTATAAGCCCACAAAGGTGTAACTGGACTACATCTTTAAAGTGACACCAGGACCGGTGACCTTTGGGACATGGTTTTACCCCCTATAGGAATGTGCGATCATCTTGAAATGTTCAGATCACTTACAGCTCAATAGATTCTACCTTCTTGTAGCGTTTCAGCCTGATTGGACCTTGTTTTCACACAAATGGACCCAGAATGATGTGAAATTGTGCTTCGTGCAACATAATTCTGGGTGCCATTTACAAACCATAAGTGCTAATGACTCCATTCCTTTTTGTGGTTGTAGGGGCTGTTGATTGGAGTACACTAAAACAAACCTAACCTCTCTAGGACATTCAGAAGCCAAGTTATAAGCCCACAAAGGTGTAACTGGACTACTTCTTTAAATTGACACCAGATCCGGTGACCTTTGGGACATGGTTTGACCCCCTTAGGAAAGCGATATCATCATGAAACGTTCAGATCACTTACAACTCAATAGATTCTACCTTCCAGTAACGTTTCAGCCTGATTGGACCTTGTTTTCACACAAATGAACCCAGAATGATGTGAAATTGTGCTTCGTGCAACATAATTCTGGGTGCCATTTAAAAACCATAAGTGCTAATGACTCCATTCCTTTTTGTGGTGGTAGGGGCTGTTGATTGGAGTACCCTAAAACAAACCTGATCTCTCTAGGACATTCAGAAGCCAAGTTATAAGCCCACAAATGTGTAACTGGACTACTTCTTTAAATTGACACCAGATCTGGTGACATTTGGGACATGGTTTGACCCCCTTAGGAAAGTGTTATCATCATGAAGCGTTCATATCACTTACAACTCAATAGATTCTACCTTCCTGTAACGTTTCAGCCTGATTGGACCTTGTTTTCACACAAATGAACCCAGAATGATGTGAAATTGTGCTTCGTGCAACATAATTCTGGGTGCCATTTAAAAACCATAAGTGCTAATGTCTCCATTCCTTTTTGTGGTTGTAGGGGCTGTTGATTGGAGTACACTAAAACAAACCTGACCTCTCTAGGACATTCAGAAGCCAAGTTATAAGCCCACAAAGGTGTAACTGGACTACTTCTTTAAAGTGACACCAGATCCGGTGACCTTTGGGACATGGTTTGACCCCTTAGGAAAGTGCTATCATCATGAAACGTTCAGATCACTTACAACTCAATACATTCTACCGTCCTGTAACGTTTCAGCCTGATTGGACCTTGTTTTCACACAAATGAACCCAGAATGATGTGAAATTGTGCTTCGTGCAACATAATTCTGGGTGCCATTTACAAACCATAAGTGCTAATGACTCCATTCCTTTTTGTGGTTGTAGGGGCTTTTGATTGGAGTACACTAAAACAAACCTAACCTCTCTAGGACATTCAGAAGCCAAGTTATAAGCCCACAAAGGTGTAACTGGACTACATCTTTTAAGTGACACCAGGCCCGGTGACCTTTGGGACATGGTTTTACCCCCTATAGGAATGTGCGATCATCTTGAAATGTTCAGATCACTTACAGCTCAATAGATTCTACCTTCTTGTAGCGTTTCAGCCTGATTGGACCTTGTTTTCACACAAATGGACCCAGAATGATGTGAAATTGTGCTTCGTGCAACATAATTCTGGGTGCCATTTACAAAGCATAAGTGCTAATGACTCCATTCCTTTTTGTGGTTGTAGGGGCTGTTGATTGGAGTACACTAAAACAAACCTGATCTCTCTAGGACATTCAGAAGCCAAGTTATAAGCCCACAAAGGTGTAACTGGACTACTTCTTTAAATTGACACCAGATCCGGTGACCTTTGGGACATGGTTTGACCCCCTTAGGAAAGTGCTATCATCATGAAACGTTCAGATCACTTACAACTCAATAGATTCTACCTTCCTGTAACGTTTCAGCCTGATTGGACCTTGTTTTCACACAAATGAACCCAGAATGATGTGAAATTGTGCTTCGTGCAACATAATTCTGGGTGCCATTTACAAACCATAAGTGCTAATGACTCCATTCCTTTTTGTGGTTGTAAGGGCTTTTGATTGGAGCACACTAAAACAAACCTAACCTCTCTAGGACATTCAGAAGCCAAGTTATAAGCCCACAAAGGTGTAACTGGACTACATCTTTAAAGTGACACCAGGACCGGTGACCTTTGGGACACGGTTTTACCCCCTATAGGAATGTGCGATCATCTTGAAACGTTCAGATCACTTACAACTCAATAGATTCTACCTTCTTGTAGCGTTTCAGCCTGATTGGACCTTGTTTTCACACAAATGGACCCAGAATGATGTGAAATTGTGCTTCGTGCAACATAATTCTGGGTGCCATTTAAAAACCATAAGTGCTAATGTCCCCATTCCTTTTTGCAGTTGTAGGGGCTGTTGATTGGAGTACACTAAAACAAACCTGACCTCTCTAGGACATTCAGAAGCCAAGTTATAAGCCCACAAATGTGTAACTGGACTACTTCTTTAAAGTGACACCAGATCCGGTGACATTTGGGACATGGTTTGACCCCCTTAGGAAAGTGCTATCATCATGAAACGTTCAGATCACTTACAACTCAATAGATTCTACCTTCCTGTAACGTTTCAGCCTGATTGGACCTTGTTTTCACACAAATGAACCCAGAATGATGTGAAACTGTGCTTCGTGCAACATAATTCTGGGTGCCATTTACAAACCATAAGTGCTAATGACTCCATTCCTTTTTGTGGTTGTAGGGGCTTTTGATTGGAGTACACTAAAACAAACCTAACCTCTCTAGGACATTCAGAAGCCAAGTTATAAGCCCACAAAGGTGTAACTGGACTACATCTTTAAAGTGACACCAGGCCCGGTTACCTTTGGGACATGGTTTTACCCCCTATAGGAATGTGCGATCATCTTGAAATGTTCAGATCACTTACAACTCAATAGATTCTACCTTCTTGTAGAGTTTCAGCCTGATTGGACCTTGTTTTCACACAAATGGACCCAGAATGATGTGAAATTGTGCTTCGTGCAACATAATTCTGGGTGCCATTTACAAACCATAAGTGCTAATGACGCCATTCCTTTTTGTGGTTGTAGGGGCTGTTGATTGGAGTATACTAAAGCAAACCTGATCTCTCTAGGACATTCAGAAGCCACGTTATAAGCCCACAAATGTGTAACTGGACTACTTCTTTAAATTGACACCAGATCCGGTGACCTTTTGGACATGGTTTGACCCCCTTAGGAAAGTGCTATCATCATGAAACGTTCAGATCACTTACAACTCAACAGATTCTACCTTCCTGTAACGTTTCAGCCTGATTGGACCTTGTTTTCACACAAATGGACCCAGAATGATGTGAAATTGTGCTTCGTGCAACATAATTCTGGGTGCCATTTACAAACTAAAAGTGCTAATGACTCCATTCCTTTTTGTGGTTGTAGGGGCTGTTGATTGAAGTACACTAAAACAAACCTGACCTCTCTAGGACATTCAGAAGCCAAGTTATAAGCCCACAAAGGTGTAACTGGTCTACTTCTTTAAAGTGAAACCAGGCCCGGTGACCTTTGGGACATGGTTTGACCCCCTATAGGAATGTGCGATCATCATGAAATGTTCAGATCACTTACAACTCAATAGATTCTACCATCTTGTAACGTTTCAGCCTGACTGGACCTTGTTTTCACACAAATGGACCCAGAATGATGTGAAATTGTGCTTCGTGCAACATAATTCTGGGTGCCATTTACAAACCATAAGTGCTAATGACTCCATTCCTTTTTGTGGTTGTAGGGGCTGTTGATTGGAGTACACTAAAACAAACCTAATCTCTCTAGGACTTTCAGAAGCCAAGTTATAAGCCCACAAATGTGTAACTGGACTACTTCTTTAAATTGACACCAGATCCGGTGACCTTTGGGACATGGTTTGACCCCCTATAGGAATGTGCGATCATCTTGAAACGTTCAGATCACTTACAACTCAATAGATTCTACCTTCTTGTAGCGTTTCAGCCTGATTGGACCTTGTTTTCACACAAATGGACCCAGAATGATGTGAAAGTGTGCTTCGTGCAACATAATTCTGGGTGCCATTTAAAAACCATAAGTGCTAATGTCCCCATTCCTTTTTGCAGTTGTAGGGGCTGTTGATTGGAGTACACTAAAACAAACCTGACCTCTCTAGGACATTCAGAAGCCAAGTTATAAGCCCACAAATGTGTAACTGGACTACTTCTTTAAAGTGACACCAGATCCGGTGACATTTGGGACATGGTTTGACCCCCTTAGGAAAGTGCTATCATCATGAAACGTTCAGATCACTTACAACTCAATAGATTCTACCTTCCTGTAACGTTTCAGCCTGATTGGACCTTGTTTTCACACAAATGAACCCAGAATGATGTGAAATTGTGCTTCGTGCAACATAATTCTGGGTGCCATTTACAAACCATAAGTGCTAATGACTCCATTCCTTTTTGTGGTTGTAGGGGCTTTTGATTGGAGTACACTAAAACAAACCTAACCTCTCTAGGACATTCAGAAGCCAAGTTATAAGCCCACAAAGGTGTAACTGGACTACATCTTTAAAGTGACACCAGGCCCGGTGACCTTTGGGACATGGTTTTACCCCCTATAGGAATGTGCGATCATCTTGAAATGTTCAGATCACTTACAACTCAATAGATTCTACCTTCTTGTAGCGTTTCAGCCTGATTGGACCTTGTTTTCACACAAATGGACCCAGAATGATGTGAAATTGTGCTTCGTGCAACATAATTCTGGGTGCCATTTACAAACCATAAGTGCTAATGACGCCATTCCTTTTTGTGGTTGTAGGGGCTGTTGATTGGAGTATACTAAAGCAAACCTGATCTCTCTAGGACATTCAGAAGCCACGTTATAAGCCCACAAATGTGTAACTGGACTACTTCTTTAAATTGAGACCAGATCCGGTGACCTTTTGGACATGGTTTGACCCCCTTAGGAAAGTGCTATCATCATGAAACGTTCAGATCACTTACAACTCAACAGATTCTACCTTCCTGTAACGTTTCAGCCTGATTGGACCTTGTTTTCACACAAATGGACCCAGAATGATGTGAAATTGTGCTTCGTGCAACATAATTCTGGGTGCCATTTACAAACTAAAAGTGCTAATGACTCCATTCCTTTTTGTGGTTGTAGGGGCTGTTGATTGAAGTACACTAAAACAAACCTGACCTCTCTAGGACATTCAGAAGCCAAGTTATAAGCCCACAAAGGTGTAACTGGTCTACTTCTTTAAAGTGACACCAGGCCCGGTGACCTTTGGGACATGGTTTGACCCCCTATAGGAATGTGCGATCATCATGAAATGTTCAGATCACTTACAACTCAATAGATTCTACCATCTTGTAACGTTTCAGCCTGACTGGACCTTGTTTTCACACAAATGGACCCAGAATGATGTGAAATTGTGCTTCGTGCAACATAATTCTGGGTGCCATTTACAAACCATAAGTGCTAATGACTCCATTCCTTTTTGTGGTTGTAGGGGCTGTTGATTGGAGTACACTAAAACAAACCTAATCTCTCTAGGACTTTCAGAAGCCAAGTTATAAGCCCACAAATGTGTAACTGGACTACTTCTTTAAATTGACACCAGATCCGGTGACCTTTGGGACATGGTTTGACCCCCTTAGGAAAGTGCTATCATCATGAAACGTTCAGATCACTTACAACTCAATAGATTCTACCTTCCTGTAACGTTTCAGCCTGATTGGACCTTGTTTTCACACAAATGAACCCAGAATGATGTGAAATTGTGCTTCGTGCAACATAATTCTGGGTGCCATTTAAAAACCATAAGTGCTAATGTCTCCATTCCTTTTTGTGGTTGTAGGGGCTGTTGATTGGAGTACACTAAAACAAACCTGACCTCTCTAGGACATTCAGAAGCCAAGTTATAAGCCCACAAATGTGTAACTGGACTACTTCTTTAAAGTGACACCAGATCCGGTGAACTTTGGGACATGGTTTGACCCCTTAGGAAAGTGCTATCATCATGAAACGTTCAGATCACTTACAACTCAATACATTCTACCGTCCTGTAACGTTTCAGCCTGATTGGACCTTGTTTTCACACAAATGAACCCAGAATGATGTGAAATTGTGCTTCGTGCAACATAATCCTGGGTGCCATTTACAAACCATAAGTGCTAATGACTCCATTCCTTTTTGTGGTTGTAGGGGCTTTTGATTGGAGTACACTAAAACAAACCTAACCTCTCTAGGACATTCAGAAGCCAAGTTATAAGCCCACAAAGGTGTAACTGGACTACATCTTTAAAGTGACACCAGGCCCGGTGACCTTTGGGACATGGTTTTACCCCCTATAGGAATGTGCGATCATCTTGAAATGTTCAGATCACTTACAGCTCAATAAATTCTACCTTCTTGTAGCGTTTCAGCCTGATTGGACCTTGTTTTCACACAAATGGACCCAGAATGATGTGAAATTGTGCTTCGTGCAACATAATTCTGGGTGCCATTTACAAACCATAAGTGCTAATGACTCCATTCCTTTTTGTGGTTGTAGGGGCTGTTGATTGGAGTACACTAAAACAAACCTAACCTCTCTAGGACATTCAGAAGCCAAGTTATAAGCCCACAAAGGTGTAACTGGACTACTTCTTTAAAGTGACACCAGGCCCGGTGACCTTTGGGACATGGTTTTACCCCCTATAGGAATGTGCGATCATCTTGAAACTTTCAGATCACTTACAACTCAATAGATTCTACCTTCTTGTAGCGTTTCAGCCTGATTGGACCTTGTTTTCACACAAATGGACCCAGAATGATGTGAAATTGTGCTTCGTGCAACATAATTCTGGGTGCCATTTACAAAGCATAAGTGCTAATGACTCCATTCCTTTTTGTGGTTGTAGGGGCTGTTGATTGGAGTACACTAAAACAAACCTGATCTCTCTAGGACATTCAGAAGCCAAGTTATAAGCCCACAAAGGTGTAACTGGACTACTTCTTTAAATTGACACCAGATCCGGTGACCTTTGGGACATGGTTTGACCCCCTTAGGAAAGTGCTATCATCATGAAACGTTCAGATCACTTACAACTCAATAGATTCTACCTTCCTGTAACGTTTCAGCCTGATTGGACCTTGTTTTCACACAAATGAACCCAGAATGATGTGAAATTGTGCTTCGTGCAACATAATTCTGGGTGCCATTTACAAACCATAAGTGCTAATGACTCCATTCCTTTTTGTGGTTGTAGGGGCTTTTGATTGGAGTACACTAAAACAAACCTAACCTCTCTAGGACATTCAGAAGCCAAGTTATAAGCCCACAAAGGTGTAACTGGACTACATCTTTAAAGTGACACCAGGCCCGGTGACCTTTGGGACATGGTTTTACCCCCTATAGGAATGTGCGATCATCTTGAAATGTTCAGATCACTTACAGCTCAATAGATTCTACCTTCTTGTAGCGTTTCAGCCTGATTGGACCTTGTTTTCACACAAATGGACCCAGAATGATGTGAAATTGTGCTTCGTGCAACATAATTCTGGGTGCCATTTACAAACCATAAGTGCTAATGATGCCATTCCTTTTTGTGGTTGTAGGGGCGGTTGATTGGAGTATACTAAAGCAAACCTGATCTCTCTAGGACATTCAGAAGCCACGTTATAAGCCCACAAATGTGTAACTGGACTACTTCTTTAAATTGACACCAGATCCGGTGACCTTTTGGACATGGTTTGACCCCCTTAGGAAAGTGCTATCATCATGAAACGTTCAGATCACTTACAACTCAACAGATTCTACCTTCCTGTAACGTTTCAGCCTGATTGGACCTTGTTTTCACACAAATGGACCCAGAATGATGTGAAATTGTGCTTCGTGCAACATAATTCTGGGTGCCATTTACAAACTATAAGTGCTAATGACTCCATTCCTTTTTGTGGTTGTAGGGGCTGTTGATTGAAGTACACTAAAACAAACCTGACCTCTCTAGGACATTCAGAAGCCAAGTTATAAGCCCACAAAGGTGTAACTGGTCTACTTCTTTAAAGTGACACCAGGCCCGGTGACCTTTGGGACATGGTTTGACCCCCTATAGGAATGTGCGATCATCATGAAATGTTCAGATCACTTACAACTCAATAGATTCTACCATCTTGTAACGTTTCAGCCTGACTGGACCTTGTTTTCACACAAATGGACCCAGAATGATGTGAAATTGTGCTTCGTGCAACATAATTCTGGGTGCCATTTACAAACCATAAGTGCTAATGACTCCATTCCTTTTTGTGGTTGTAGGGGCTGTTGATTGGAGTACACTAAAACAAACCTAATCTCTCTAGGACTTTCAGAAGCCAAGTTATAAGCCCACAAATGTGTAACTGGACTACTTCTTTAAATTGACACCAGATCCGGTGACCTTTGGGACATGGTTTGACCCCCTTAGGAAAGTGCTATCATCATGAAACGTTCAGATCACTTACAACTCAATAGATTCTACCTTCCTGTAACGTTTCAGCCTGATTGGACCTTGTTTTCACACAAATGAACCCAGAATGATGTGAAATTGTGCTTCGTGCAACATAATTCTGGTTGCCATTTACAAACCATAAGTGCTAATGACTCCATTCCTTTTTGTGGTTGTAGGGGCTGTTGATTGGAGTACACTAAAACAAACCTGATCTCTCTAGGACATTCAGAAGCCAAGTTATAAGCCCACAAAGGTATAACTGGACTACTTCTTTAAATTGACACCAGATCCGGTGACCTTTGGGACATGGTTTGACCCCCTTAGGAAAGTGCTATAATCATGAAACGTTCAGATCACTTACAACTCAATAGATTCTACCTTCCTGTAACGTTTCAGCCTGATTGGACCTTGTTTTCACACAAATGAACCCAGAATGATGTCAAATTGCGCTTTGTGCAACATAATTCTGGGTGCCATTTAAAAACCATAAGTGCTAATGACTCCATTCCTTTTTGGGGTAATGGGGGCTGTTAATTGGAGTACTCTAAAAGTTATAAGCCCACAAAGGTGTAACTGGACTACTTCTTTAAAGTGACACCAGGCCCGGTGACCTTTGGGACATGGTTTGACCCCCTTAGGAATGTGCGGTCATCATGAAACGTTCAGATCACTTACAACTCAATAGATTCTACCTTCTTGTAACGTTTCAGCCTGATTGGACCTTGTTTTCACACAAATTGACCCAGAATGATGTGAAATTGTGCTTCGTGCAACATATTTCTGGGTGCCATTTACAAACCATAAGTGCTAATGACTCCCTTCCTTTTTGTGGTTGTAGGGGCTGTTGATTGGAGTACAATAAAACAAACCTGATCTCTCTAGGACATTCAGAAGCCAAGTTATAAGCCCACAAATGTGTAACTGGACTACTTCTTTAAATTGACACCAGATCCGGTGACCTTTGGGACATGGTTTGACCCCCTTAGGAAAGTGCTATCATAATGAAACGTTCTGATCACTTCCAACTCAGTAGATTCTACCTTCCTGTAACGTTTCAGCCTGATTGGACCTTGTTTTCACACAAATGAACCCAGAATGATGTGAAATTGTGCTTCGTGCAACATAATTCTGGGTGCCATTTACAAACCATAAGTGCTAATGACTCCATTCCTTTTTGTGGTTGTAGGGGCTGTTGACTGGAGTACACTAAAACAAGCCTGACCTCTCTAGGTAATTCAGAAGCCAAGTTATAAGCCCACAAATGTGTAACTGGACTACTTCTTTAAATTGACACCAGATCCGGTGACCTTTGGGACATGGTTTGACCCCCTTAGGAAAGTGCTATCATAATGAAACGTTCTGATCACTTCCAACTCAGTAGATTCTACCTTCCTGTAACGTTTCAGCCTGATTGGACCTTGTTTTCACACAAATGAACCCAGAATGATGTGAAATTGTGCTTCGTGCAACATAATTCTGGGTGCCATTTACAAACCATAAGTGCTAATGACTCCATTCCTTTTTGTGGTTGTAGGGGCTGTTGATTGGAGTACACTAAATCAAACCTGACCTCTCTAGGACATTCAGAAGCCAAGTTATAAGCCCACAAAGGTGTAACTGGACTACTTCTTTAAAGTGACACCAGGCCCGGTGACCTTTGGGACATGGTTTGACCCCCTATAGGAATGTGCGATCATCATGAAACGTTCAGATCACTTACAACTCAATATATTCTACCTTCCTGTAACGTTTCAGCCTGATTGGACCTTGTTTTCACACAAATGAACCCAGAATGATGTGAAATTGTGCTTCGAGCAACATAATTCTGGGTGCCATTTAAAAACCATAAGTGCTAATGACTCCATTCCTTTTTGGGGTAATGGGGGCTGTTAATTGGAGTACTCTAAAACAAACCTGACCTCTCTAGGATATTCAGAAGCCAAGTTATAAGCCCACAAATGTGTAACTGGACTACTTCTTTAAAGTGACACCAGATCCGGTGACCTTTGGGACATGGTTTGACCCCCTTAGGAAAGTGCTATCATCATGAAACGTTCAGATCACTTACATCTCAATAGATTCTACCTTCCTGTAACGTTTCAGCCTGATTGGACCTTGTTTTCACACAAATGAACCCAGAATGATGTGAAATTGTGCTTCGAGCCACATAATTCTGGGTGCCATTTAAAAACCATAAGTGCTAATGACTCCATTCATTTTTGGGGTAATGGGGGCTGTTAATTGGAGTACTCTAAAACAAACCTGACCTCTCTAGGATATTCAGAAGCCAAGTTATAAGCCCACAAATGTGTAACTGGACTACTTCTTTAAAGTGACACCAGATCCGGTGACCTTTGGGACATGGTTTGACCCCCTATAGGAATGTGCAATCATCATGAAACGTTCAGATCACTTACAAATCAATAGATTCTACCTTCTTGTAACGTTTCAGCCTGATTGGACCTTGTTTTCACACAAATGGACCCAGAATGATGTGAAATTGTGCTTCGTGCAACATAATTCTGGGTGCCATTTACAAACTATAAGTGCTAATGACTCCCTTCCTTTTTGTGGTTGTAGGGGCTAACCTGATCTCTCTAGGACATTCAGAAGCCAAGTTATAAGCCCACAAATTTGTAACTGGACTACTTC
Organism: Nothobranchius furzeri; assembly: GCF_043380555.1. Taxonomy (NCBI): domain Eukaryota; kingdom Metazoa; phylum Chordata; class Actinopteri; order Cyprinodontiformes; family Nothobranchiidae; genus Nothobranchius; species Nothobranchius furzeri. The sequence continues at coordinate 6,524,351 of NC_091754.1, forward strand.
TTTAAATTGACACCAGATCCGGTGACCTTTGTGACGTGGTTTGACCCCCTTAGTAAAGTGCTATCATCATGAAACGTTCAGATCACTTACAACTCAATAGATTCTACCTTCCTGTAACGTTTCAGCCTGATTGGACCTTGTTTTCACACAAATGAACCCAGAATGATGTGAAATTGTGCTTCGTGCAACATAATTCTGGGTGCCATTTAAAAACCATAAGTGCTAATGACTCCATTCCTTTTTGGGGTAATGGGGGCTGTTAATTGGAGTACTCTAAAAAAAACCTGACCTCTCTAGGATATTCAGAAGCCAAGTTATAAGCCCACAAATGTGTAACTGGACTACTTCTTTAAATTGACACCAGATCCGGTGACCTTTGGGACATGGTTTGACCCCCTTAGGAAAGTGCTATCATCATGAAACGTTCAGATCACTTACAACTCAATAGATTCTACCTTCCTGTAACGTTTCAGCCTGGTTCGACCTTGTTTTAACACAAATGAACCCAGAATGATGTGAAATTGTGCTTTGTGCAACATAATTCTGGGTGCCATTTAAAAACCATAAGTGCTAATGACTCCATTCCTTTTTGGGGTAATGGGGGCTGTTAATTGGAGTACTCTAAAACAAACCTGACCTCTCTAGGATATTCAGAAGCTAAGTTACAAGCCCACAAATATGTAACTGGACTACTTCTTTAAAGTGACACCAGGCCCGGTGACCTTTGGGACATGGTTTGACCCCCTATAGGAATGTGCGATCATCATGAAACGTTCAGATCACTTACAACTCAATAGATTCTACCTTCTTGTAACATTTCAGCCTGATCGGACCTTGTTTTCACACAAATGGACCTAGAATGATGTGAAATTGTGCTTCGTGCAACATAATTCTGGTTGCCATTTACAAACCATAAGTGCTAATGACTCCATTCCTTTTTGTGGTTGTATGGGCTGTTGATTGGAGTACACTAAAACAAACCTGATCTCTCTAGGACATTCAGTAGCCAAGTTACAAGCCCACAAATGTGTAACTGGACTACTTCTTTAAATTGACACCAGATCTGGTGACCTTTGGGACATGGTTTGACCCCCTTAGGAAAGTGCTATCATCATGAAACGTTCAGATCACTTACAACTCAATAGACTCTACCTTCCTGTAACGTTTCAGCCTGATTGGACCTTGTGTTCACACAAATGAACCCAGAATGATGTGAAATTGTGCTTCGTGCAACATAATTCTGGGTGCCATTTAAAAACCATAAGTGCTAATGTCTCCATTCCTTTTTGTGGTTGTAGGGGCTGTTGATTGGAGTACACTAAAACAAACCTGACCTCTCTAGGACATTCAGAAGCCAAGTTATAAGCCCACAAATGTGTAACTGGACTACTTCTTTAAAGTGACACCAGATCCGGTGACCTTTGGGACATGGTTTGACCCCCTATAGGAATGTGCAATCATCATGAAACGTTCAGATCACTTACAATTCAATAGATTCTACCTTCTTGTAACATTTAAGCCTGATTGGACCTTGTTTTCACATAAATGGACCAGAATGATGTGAAATTGTGCTTCGTGCAACATAATTCTGGGTGCCATTTATAAACCATAAGTGCTAATGACTCCCTTCCTTTTTGGGGTAATGGGGGATGTTAATTGGAGTACTCTAAAACAAACCTGACCTCTCTAGGATATTCAGAAGCCAAGTTATAAGCCCACAAATGTGTAACTGGACTACTTCTTTAAAGTGACACCAGATCCGGTGACCTTTGGGACATGGTTTGACCTCCTATAGGAATGTGCGATCATCATGAAACGTTCAGATCACTTACAACTCAATAGATTCTACCTTCTTGTAACGTTTCAGCCTGATTGGACCTTGTTTTCACACAAATGGACCCAGAATGATGTGAAATTGTGCTGCGTGCAACATAATTCTGGGGGCCATTTACAAACCATAAGTGCTAATGACTCCCTTCCTTTTTGTGGTTGTAGGGGCTAACCTGATCTCTCTAGGACATTCAGAAGCCAAGTTATAAGCCCACAAATGTGTAACTGGACTACTTCTTTAAATTGACACCAGATCCGGTGACCTTTGGGACATGGTTTGACCCCCTTAGGAAAGTGCTATCATCATGAAACGTTCATATCACTTACAACTCAATAGATTCTACCTTCCTGTAACGTTTCAGCCTGATTGGACCTTGTTTTCACACAAATGAACCCAGAATGATGTGAAATTGTGCTTCGTGCAACATAATTCTGGGTGCCATTTAAAAACCATAAGTGCTAATGACTCCATTCCTTTTTGGGGTAATGGGGGCTGTTAATTGGAGTACTCTAAAAGTTATAAGCCCACAAAGGTGTAACTGGACTACTTCTTTAAAGTGACACCAGGCCCGGTGACCTTTGGGACATGGTTTGACCCCCTATAGGAATGTGCGATCATCATGAAACGTTCAGATCACTTACAACTCAATAGATTCTACCTTCTTGTAACGTTTCAGCCTGATTGGACCCTGTTTTCACACAAATGGACCCAGAATGATGTGAAATTGTGCTTCCTGCAACATAATTCTGGTTGCCATTTACAAACCATAAGTGCTAATGACTCCATTCCTTTTTGTTGTTGTAGGGGCTGTTGATTGGAGTACACTAAAACAAACCTGATCTCTCTAGGACATTCAGAAGCCAAATTACAAACCCCCAAATGTGTAACTGGACTACTTCTTTAAAGTGACACCAGATCCGCTGAACTTTGTGACATGGTTTGACCCCCTTAGGAAAGTGCTATCATCATAAAACGTTCAGATTACTTACAACTCAATAGATTCTACCTTCCTGTAACGTTTCAGCCTAATTGGACCTTGTTTTCACACAAATGAACCCAGAATGATGTGAAATTGTGCTTTGTGCAACATAATTCTGGGTGCCATTTAAAAACCATAAGTGCTAATGACTCCATTCCTTTTTGGGGTAATGGGGGCTGTTAATTGGACTACTCTAAAACAAACCTGACCTCTCTAGGATATTCAGAAGCTAAGTTATAAGCCCAGAAATGTGTAACTGGACTACTTCTTTAAAGTGACACCAAGCCCGGTGACCTTTGGGACATGGTTTGACCCCCTATAGGAATGTGCGATCATCATGAAACGTTCAGATCACTTACAACTCAATAGATTCTACCTTCTTGTAACATTTCAGCCTGATTGGACCTTGTTTTCACACAAATGGACCTAGAATGATGTGAAATTGTGCTTCGTGCAACATAATTCTGGTTGCAATTTACAAACCATAAGTGCTAATGACTCCATTCCTTTTTGTGGTTGTAGGGGCTGTTGATTGGAGTACACTAAAACAAACCTGATCTCTCTAGGACATTCAGAAGCCAAGTTACAAGCCCACAAATGTGTAACTGGACTACTTCTTTAAATTGACACCAGATCCGGTGACCTTTGGGACATGGTTTGACCCCCTTAGGAAAGTGCTATCATCATGAAACGTTCATATCACTTACAACTCAATAGATTCTACCTTCTTGTAACATTTCAGCCTGATTGGACCTTGTTTTCACACAAATGGACCTAGAATGATGTGAAATTGTGCTTCGTGCAACATAATTCTGGTTGCCATTTACAAACCATAAGTGCTAATGACTCCATTCCTTTTTGTGGTTGTAGGGGCTGTTGATTGGAGTACACTAAAACAAACCTGATCTCTCTAGGACATTCAGAAGCCAAGTTACAGCCCACAAATGTGTAACTGGACTACTTCTTTAAATTGACACCAGATCCAGTGACCTTTGGGACATGGTTTGACCCCCTTAGGAAAGTGCTATCATCATGAAACGTTCAGATCACTTACAACTCAATAGATTCTACCTTCCTGTAACGTTTCAGCCTGATTGGACCTTGTTTTCATACAAATGAACCCAGAATGATATGAAATTGTGCTTCGTGCAACATAATTCTGGGTGCCATTTAAAAACCATAAGTGCTAATGTCTCCATTCCTTTTTGTGGTTGTAGGGGCTGTTGATTGGAGTACACTAAAACAAACCTGACCTCTCTAGGCCATTCAGAAGCCAAGTTATAAGCCCACAAATGTGTAACTGGACTACTTCTTTAAAGTGACACCAGATCCGGTGACCTTTGGGACATGGTTTGACCCCCTTAGGAAAGTGCTATCATCATGAAACGTTCAGATCACTTACAACTCAATAGATTCTACCTTCCTGTAACGTTTCAGCATGATTGGACCTTGTTTTCACACAAATGAACCCAGAATGATGTGAAATTGTGCTTCGTGCAACATAATTCTGGGTGCCATTCAAAAACCATAAGTGCTAATGTCTCCATTCCTTTTTGTGGTTGTAGGGGCTGTTGATTGGAGTACACTAAAACAAACCTGATCGCTCTAGGACATTCAGAAGCCAAGTTATAAGTCCACAAATGTGTAACTGGACTACTTCTTTAAATTGACACCAGATCCGGTGACCTTTGGGACATGGTTTGACCCCCTTAGGAAAGTGCTATCATCAAGAAACGTTCAGATCACTTGCAACTCAATAGATTCTACCTTCCTGTAACGTTTCAGCCTGATTGGACCTTGTTTTCATACAAATGAACCCAGAATGATGTGAAATTGTGCTTCGTGCAACATAATTCTGGGTGCCATTTACAAACCATAAGTGCTAATGACTCCATTCCTTTTTGTGGTTGTAGGGGCTTTTGATTGGAGTACACTAAAACAAACCTAACCTCTCTAGGACATTCAGAAGCCAAGTTTTAAGCCCACAAAGGTGTAACTGGACTACATCTTTAAAGTGACACCAGGCCCGGTGACCTTTGGGACATGGTTTTACCCCCTATAGGAATGTGCAATCATCTTGAAACGTTCAGATCACTTACAACTCAATAGATTCTACCTTCTTGTAGCGTTTCAGCCTGATTTGACCTTGTTTTCACACAAATGGACCCAGAATGATGTGAAATTGTGCTTCGTGCAACAAAATTCTGGGTGCCATTTACAAACCATATGTGCTAATGACTCCATTCCTTTTTGTGGTTGTAGGGGCTGTTGATTGGAGTACACTAAAACAAACCTGATCCCTCTAGGACATTCAGAAGCCAAGTTATAAGCCCACAAATGTGTATTTGGACTACTTCTTTAAATTGACACCAGATCCGGTGACCTTTGGGACATGGTTTGACCCCCTTAGGAAAGTGCTATCATCATGAAACGTTCAGATCACTTACAACTCAATAGATTCTACCTTCCTGTAACGTTTCAGCCTGATTGGACCTTGTTTTCACACAAATGGACCCAGAATGAAGTGAAATTGTGCTTCGTGCAACATAATTCTGGGTGCCATTTACAAACCATAAGTGCTAATGACTCCATTCCTTTTTGTGGTTGTAGGGGCTGTTGATTGGAGTACATTAAAACAAACCTGATCTCTCTAGGACATTCAGAAGCCCAGTTATAAGCCCACAAAGGTGTACCTGGACTACTTTAATGTGACACCAGGCCCGGTGACCTTTGGGACATGTTTTTACCCCCTATAGGAATGTGCGATCATCATGAAACGTTCAGATCACTTACAACTCAATAGATTCTACCTTCTTGTAACATTTCAGCCTGATTGGACCTTGTTTTCACACAAATGGACCCAGAATGATGTGAAATTGTGCTGCGTGCAACATAATTTTGGGTGCCATTTACAAACCATAAGTGCTAATGACTCTCTTCCTTTTTGTGGTTGTAGGGGCTAACCTGATCTCTCTAGGACATTCAGAAGCCAAGTTATAAGCCCACAAATGTGTAACTGGACTACTTCTTTAAATTGACACCAGATCCGGTGACCTTTGGGACATGGTTTGACCCCCTTAGGAAAGTGCTATCATCATGAAACGTTCAGATCACTTACAACTCAATAGATTCTACCTTCCTGTAACGTTTCTGCCTGATTGGACCTTGTTTTCACACAAATGAACCCAGAATGATGTGAAATTGTGCTTCGTGCAACATAATTCTGGGTGCCATTTACAAACCATAAGTGCTAATGACTCCATTCCTTTTTGTGGTTGTAGGGGCTTTTGATTGGAGCACACTAAAACAAACCTGACCTCTCTAGGACATTCAGAAGCCAAGTTATAAGCCCACAAATGTGTAACTGGACTACTTCTTTAAAGTGACACCAGATCCGGTGACCTTTGGGACATGGTTTGACCCCCTTAGGAAAGTGCTATCATCATGAAACGTTCAGATCACTTACAACTCAATAGATTCTACCTTCCTGTAACGTTTCAGCATGATTGGACCTTGTTTTCACACAAATGAACCCAGAATGATGTGAAATTGTGCTTCGTGCAACATAATTCTGGGTGCCATTCAAAAACCATAAGTGCTAATGTCTCCATTCCTTTTTGTGGTTGTAGGGGCTGTTGATTGGAGTACACTAAAACAAACCTGATCGCTCTAGGACATTCAGAAGCCAAGTTATAAGTCCACAAATGTGTAACTGGACTACTTCTTTAAATTGACACCAGATCCGGTGACCTTTGGGACATGGTTTGACCCCCTTAGGAAAGTGCTATCATCAAGAAACGTTCAGATCACTTGCAACTCAATAGATTCTACCTTCCTGTAACGTTTCAGCCTGATTGGACCTTGTTTTCATACAAATGAACCCAGAATGATGTGAAATTGTGCTTCGTGCAACATAATTCTGGGTGCCATTTACAAACCATAAGTGCTAATGACTCCATTCCTTTTTGTGGTTGTAGGGGCTTTTGATTGGAGTACACTAAAACAAACCTAACCTCTCTAGGACATTCAGAAGCCAAGTTTTAAGCCCACAAAGGTGTAACTGGACTACATCTTTAAAGTGACACCAGGCCCGGTGACCTTTGGGACATGGTTTTACCCCCTATAGGAATGTGCAATCATCTTGAAACGTTCAGATCACTTACAACTCAATAGATTCTACCTTCTTGTAGCGTTTCAGCCTGATTTGACCTTGTTTTCACACAAATGGACCCAGAATGATGTGAAATTGTGCTTCGTGCAACACAATTCTGGGTGCCATTTACAAACCATATGTGCTAATGACTCCATTCCTTTTTGTGGTTGTAGGGGCTGTTGATTGGAGTACACTAAAACAAACCTGATCCCTCTAGGACATTCAGAAGCCAAGTTATAAGCCCACAAATGTGTATTTGGACTACTTCTTTAAATTGACACCAGATCCGGTGACCTTTGGGACATGGTTTGACCCCCTTAGGAAAGTGCTATCATCATGAAACGTTCAGATCACTTACAACTCAATAGATTCTACCTTCCTGTAACGTTTCAGCCTGATTGGACCTTGTTTTCACACAAATGGACCCAGAATGAAGTGAAATTGTGCTTCGTGCAACATAATTCTGGGTGCCATTTACAAACCATAAGTGCTAATGACTCCATTCCTTTTTGTGGTTGTAGGGGCTGTTGATTGGAGTACATTAAAACAAACCTGATCTCTCTAGGACATTCAGAAGCCCAGTTATAAGCCCACAAAGGTGTACCTGGACTACTTTAATGTGACACCAGGCCCGGTGACCTTTGGGACATGTTTTTACCCCCTATAGGAATGTGCGATCATCATGAAACGTTCAGATCACTTACAACTCAATAGATTCTACCTTCTTGTAACGTTTCAGCCTGACTGGACCTTGTTTTCACACAAATGGACCCAGAATGATGTGAAATTGTGCTTCGTGCAACATAATTCTGGGTACCATTTAAAAATCATAAGTGCTAATGACTCCATTCCTTTTTGTGGTTGTAGGGGCTGTTGATTGGAGTACACTAAAACAAACCTGATCTCTCTAGGACATTCAGAAGCCAAGTTATAAGCCCACAAATGTGTAACTGGACTACTTCTTTAAATTGACACCAGATCCGGTGACCTTTGGGACATGGTTTGACCCCCTATAGGAATGTGCAATCATCATGAAACGTTCAGATCACTTACAACTCAATAGATTCTACCTTCTTGTAACATTTCAGCCTGATTGGACCTTGTTTTCACACAAATGGACCCAGAATGATGTGAAATTGTGCTGCGTGCAACATAATTTTGGGTGCCATTTACAAACCATAAGTGCTAATGACTCTCTTCCTTTTTGTGGTTGTAGGGGCTAACCTGATCTCTCTAGGACATTCAGAAGCCAAGTTATAAGCCCACAAATGTGTAACTGGACTACTTCTTTAAATTGACACCAGATCCGGTGACCTTTGGGACATGGTTTGACCCCCTTAGGAAAGTGCTATCATCATGAAACGTTCAGATCACTTACAACTCAATAGATTCTACCTTCCTGTAACGTTTCTGCCTGATTGGACCTTGTTTTCACACAAATGAACCCAGAATGATGTGAAATTGTGCTTCGTGCAACATAATTCTGGGTGCCATTTACAAACCATAAGTGCTAATGACTCCATTCCTTTTTGTGGTTGTAGGGGCTTTTGATTGGAGCACACTAAAACAAACCTAACCTCTCTAGGACATTCAGAAGCCAAGTTATAAGCCCACAAAGGTGTAACTGGACTACTTCTTTAAAGTGACACCAGGCCCAGTTACCTTTGGGACATGGTTTTACCCCCTATAGGAATGTGCGATCATCTTGAAACGTTCAGATCACTTACAACTCAATAGATTCTACCTTCTTGTAGCATTTCAGCCTGATTGGACCTTGTTTTCACACAAATGGACCCAGAATGATGTGAAATTGTGCTTCGTGCAACATAATTCTGGGTGCCATTTACAAACCATAAGTGCTAATGACTCCATTCCTTTTTGTGGTTGTAGGGGCTGTTGATTGGAGTACATTAAAACAAACCTGATCTCTCTAGGACATTCAGAAGCCAAGTTATAAGCCCACAAATGTGTAACTGGACTACTTCTTTAAATTGACACCAGATCCGGTGACCTTTGGGACATGGTTTGACCCCCTTAGGAAAGTGCTATCATCATGAAACGTTCAGATCACTTACAACTCAATAGATTCTACCTTCCTGTAACGTTTCAGCCTGATTGGACCTTGTTTTCACACAAATGGACCCAGAATGATGTGAAATAGTGCTTCGTGCAACATAATTCTGGGTGCCTTTTACAAACCATAAGTGCTAATGACTCCATTCCTTTTTGTGGTTGTAGGGGCTGTTGATTGGAGTACACTAAAACAAACCTGATCTCTCTAGGACATTCAGAAGCCAAGTTATAAGCCCACAAATGTGTAACTGGACTACTTCTTTAAATTGACACGAGATCCGGTGACCTTTGGGACATGGTTTGACCCCCTTAGGAAAGTGCTATCATCATGAAACGTTCAGATCACTTACAACTCAATAGATTCTACCTTCCTGTAACGTTTCAGCCTGATTGGACCTTGTTTTCACAAAAATGAACCGAGAATGATGTGAAATTGTGCTTCGTGCAACATAATTCTGGGTGCCATTTACAAACCATAAGTGCTAATGACTCCATTCCTTTTTGTGGTTGTAGGGGCTTTTGATTGGAGTACACTAAAACAAACCTAACCTCTCTAGGACATTCAGAAGCCAAGTTATAAGCCCTCAAAGGTGTAACTGGACTACATCTTTAAAGTGACACCAGGCCCGGTGACCTTTGGGACATGGTTTTACCCCCTATAGGAATGTGCGATCATCTTGAAACGTTCAGATCACTTACAACTCAATAGATTCTACCTTCTTGTAGCGTTTCAGCCTGATTGGACCTTGTTTTCACACAAATGGACCCAGAATGATGTGAAATTGTGCTTCGTGCAACATAATTCTGGGTGCCATTTACAAACCATAAGTGCTAATGACTCCATTCCTTTTTGTGGTTGAAGGGGCTGTTGATTGGAGTACATTAAAACAAACCTGATCTCACTAGGACATTCAGAAGCCAAGTTATAAGCCCACAAATGTGTAACTGGACTACTTCTTTAAATTGACACCAGATCCGCTGACCTTTGGGACATGGTTTGACCCCCTTAGGAAAGTGCTATCATCATGAAACGTTCAGATCACTTACAACTCAATAGATTCTACCTTCCTGTAACGTTTCAGCCTGATTGGATCTTGTTTTCACAAAAATGAACCCAGAATGATGTGAAATTGTGCTTCGTGCAACATAATTCTGGGTGCCATTTAAAAACCATAAGTGCTAATGACTCCATTCCTTTTTGTGGTTGTAGGGTCTGTTGATTGGAGTACACTAAAACAAACCTGATCTCTCTAGGACATTCAGAAGCCAAGTTATAAGCCCACAAATGTGTAACTGGACTACTTTAAATTGACACCAGATCCGGTGACCTTTGGGACATGGCTTGACCCCCTTAGGAAAGTGCTATCATCATGAAACGTTCAGATCACTTACAACTCAATAGATTCTACCTTCCTGTAACGTTTCAGCCTGATTGGACCTTGTTTTCACACAAATGAACCCAGAATGATGTGAAATTGTGCTTCGTGCAACATAATTCTGGGTGCCATCTACAAACCATAAGTGCTAATGACTCCATTCCTTTTTGTGGTTGTAGGGGCTTTTGATTGGAGTACACTAAAACAAACCTAACCTGTCTAGGACATTCAGAAGCCAAGTTATAAGCCCACAAAGGTGTAACTGGACTACTTCTTTAAAGTGACACCAGGCCCGGTGACCTTTGGGACATGGTTTTACCCACTATAGGAATGTGCGATCATCTTGAAACGTTCAGATCACTTACAACTCAATAGATTCTACCTTCTTGTAACGTTTCAGCCTGATTGGACCTTGTTTTCACACAAATGAACCCAGAATGATGTGAAATTGTGCTTCGTGCAACATAATTCTGGGTGCCATTTAAAAACCATAAGGGCTAATGACTCCATTCCTTTTTGTGGTTGTAGGGGCTGTTGATTGGAGTACACTAAAACAAACCTGATCTCTCTAGGACATTCAGAAGCCAAGTTATAAGCCCACAAATGTGTAACTGGACTACTTCTTTAAATTGACACCAGATCCGGTGACCTTTGGGACATGGTTTGACCCCCTTAGGAAAGTGCTATCATCATGAAACGTTCAGATCACTTACAACTCAATAGATTCTACCTTCCTGTAACGTTTCAGCCTGATTGGACCTTGTTTTCACACAAATGGACCCAGAATGAAGTGAAATTGTGCTTCGTGCAACATAATTCTGGGTTCCATTTACAAACCATAAGTGCTAATGACTCCATTCCTTTTTGTGGTTGTAGGGGCTGTTGATTGGAGTACATTAAAACAAACCTGATCTCTCTAGGACATTCAGAAGCCAAGTTATAAGCCCACAAATGTGTAACTGGACTACTTCTTTAAACTGACACCAGATCCGGTGACCTTTGGGACATGGTTTGACCCCCTTAGGAAAGTGCTATCATCATGAAACGTTCAGATCACTTACAACTCAATAGATTCTACCTTCCTGTAACGTTTGAGCCTGATTGGACCTTGTTTTCACACAAATGAACCCAGAATGATGTGAAATTGTGCTTCGTGCAACATAATTCTGGGTGCCATTTACAAACCATAAGTGCTAATGACTCCATTCCTTTTTGTGGTTGTAGGGGCTTTTGATTGGAGCACACTAAAACAAACCTAACCTCTCTAGGACATTCAGAAGCCAAGTTATAAGCCCACAAAGGTGTAACTGGACTACTTCTTTAAAGTGACACCAAGCCCAGTTACCTTTGGGACATGGTTTTACCCCCTATAGGAATGTGTGATCATCTTGAAACGTTCAGATAACTTACAACTCAATAGATTCTACCTTCTTGTAGCATTTCAGCCTGATTGGACCTTGTTTTCACACAAATGAACCCAGAATGATGTGAAATTGTGCTGCGTGCAACATAATTCTGGTTGCCATTTACAAACCATAAGTGCTAATGACTCCATTCCTTTTTGTGGTTGTAGGGACTGTTGATTGGAGTACACTAAAACAAACCTGATCTCTCTAGGACATTCAGAAGCCAAGTTACAAACCCACAAATGTGTAACTGGACTACTTCTTTAAATTGACACCAGATCCGGTGAACTTTGTGACATGGTTTGACCCCCTCAGGAAAGTGCTATCATCATGAAACGTTCAGATTACTTACAACTCAATAGATTCTACCTTCCTGTAACGTTTCAGCCTGATTGGACCTTGTTTTCACACAAATGAACCCAGAATGATGTGAATTTGTGCTTCGTGCAACATAATTCTGGGTGCCATTTAAAAACCATAAGTGCTAATGACTCCCTTCCTTTTTGTGGTAATCGGGGCTGTTAATTGGAGTACTCTAAAACAAACCTGACCTCTCTAGGATATTCAGAAGCCAAGTTATAAGCCCACAAATGTGTAACTGGACTACTTCTTTAAAGTGACACCAGATTCGGTGACCTTTGGGACATGGTTTGACCTCCTATAGGAATGTGCGATCATCATGAAACGTTCAGATCTCTTACAACTCAATAGATTCTACCTTCTTGTATTGTTTCAGCCTGATTGGACCTTGTTATCACACAAATGGACCCAGAATGATGTGAAATTGTGCTGCGTGCAACATAATTCTGGGTGCCATTTACAAACCATAAGTGCTAATGACTCTCTTCCTTTTTGTGGTTGTAGGGGATAACCTGATCTCTCTAGGACATTCAGAAGCCAAGTTATAAGCCCACAAATGTGTAACTGGACTACTTCTTTAAATTGACACCAGATCCGTTGACCTTTGGGACATGGTTTGACCCCCTTAGGAAAGTGCGATCATCATGAAACGTTTATATCACTTACAACTCAATAGATTCTACCTTCCTGTAATGTTTCAGCCTGATTGGACCTTAATTTCACACAAATGAACCCAGAATGATGTGAAATTGTGCTTCGTGCAACATAATTCTGGGTGCCATTTAAAAACCATAAGTGCTAATGACTCCATTCCTTTTAGGGGTAATGGGGGCTGTTAATTGGAGTACTCTAAAAGTTATAAGCCCACAAAGGTGTAACTGGACTACTTCTTTAAAGTGACACCAGGCCCGGTGACCTTTGGGACTTGGTTTGACCCCCTATAGGAATGTGCGATCATCATGAAACGTTCAGATCACTTACAACTCAATAGATTCTACCTTCTTGTAACGTTTCAGCCTGATTGGACCTTCTTTTCACACAAATGGACCCAGAATGATGTGAAATTGTGCTTCCTGCAACATAATTCTGGTTGCCATTTACAAACCATAAGTGCTAATGACTCCATTCCTTTTTTTGTTGTAGGGGCTGTTGATTGGAGTACACTAAAACAAACCTGATCTCTCTAGGACATTCAGAAGCCAAGTTACAAACCCACAAATGTGTAACTGGACTACTTCTTTAAATTGACACCAGATCCGGTGAACTTTGTGACATGGTTTGACCCCCTCAGGAAAGTGCCATCATCATGAAACGTTCAGATTACTTACAACTCAATAGATTCTACCTTCCTGTAACGTTTCAGCCTGATTGGACCTTGTTTTCACACAAATGAACCCAGAATGATGTGAAATTGTGCTTCGTGCAACATAATTCTGGGTGCCATTTAAAAACCATAAGTGCTAATATCTCCATTCCTTTTTGTGTTGTAGGGGCTGTTGATTGGAGTACACTAAAACAAACCTGATTGCTCTAGGACATTCAGAAGCCAAGTTATAAGTCCACAAATGTGTAACTGGACTACTTCTTTAAATTGACACCAGATCCGGTGAACTTTGTGACATGGTTTGACCCCCTCAGGAAAGTGCCATCATCATGAAACGTTCAGATTACTTACAACTCAATAGATTCTACCTTCCTGTAACGTTTCAGCCTGATTGGACCTTGTTTTCACACAAATGAACCCAGAATGATGTGAAATTGTGCTTCGTGCAACATAATTCTGGGTGCCATTTAAAAACCATAAGTGCTAATATCTCCATTCCTTTTTGTGTTGTAGGGGCTGTTGATTGGAGTACACTAAAACAAACCTGATTGCTCTAGGACATTCAGAAGCCAAGTTATAAGTCCACAAATGTGTAACTGGACTACTTCTTTAAATTGACACCAGATCCGGTGACCTTTGGGACATGGTTTGACCCCCTTAGGAAATTGCTATCATCATAAAACGTTCAGATTACTTACAACTCAATAGATTCTACCTTCCTGTTACGTTTCAGCCTGATTGGACCTTGTTTTCACACAAATGGACCCAGAATGATGTGAAATTGTGCTTCGTGCAACATAATTCTGGGTGCCATTTACAAACCATAAGTGCTAATGACTCCATTCCTTTTTGTGGTTGTAGGGGCAGTTGATTGGAGTACATTAAAACAAACTCTAGGACATTCAGAAGCCAAGTTATAAGCCCACAAATGTGTAACTGGACTACTTCTTTAAATTGACACCAGATCCGCTGACCTTTGGGGCATGGTTTGACCCCCTTAGGAAAGTGCTATCATCATGAAACGTTCAGATCACTTACAACTCAATAGATTCTACCTTCCTGTAACGTTTCAGCCTGATTGGACCTTGTTTTCACACAAATGGACCCAGAATGATTTGAAATAGTGCTTCGTGCAACATAATTCTGGGTGCCATTTACAAACCATAAGTGCTAATGACTCCATTCCTTTTTGTGGTTGTAGGGGCTGTTGATTGGAGTATACTAAAACAAACCTGATCTCTCTAGGACATTCAGAAGCCAAGTTATAAGCCCACAAATGTGTAACTGGACTACTTCTTTAAATTGACACCAGATCCGCTGACCTTTGGGACATGGTTTGACCCCCTTAGGAAAGTGCTATCATCATGAAACGTTCAGATCACTTACAACTCAATAGATTCTACCTTCCTGTAACGTTTCAGCCTGATTGGACCTTGTTTTCACACAAATGGACCCAGAATGATTTGAAATAGTGCTTCGTGCAACATAATTCTGGGTGCCATTTACAAACCATAAGTGCTAATGACTCCATTCCTTTTTGTGGTTGTAGGGGCTGTTGATTGGAGTATACTAAAACAAACCTGATCTCTCTAGGACATTCAGAAGCCAAGTTATAAGCCCACAAATGTGTAACTGGACTACTTCTTTAAATTGACACGAGATCCGGTGACCTTTGGGACATGGTTTGACCCCCTTAGGAAAGTGCTATCATCATGAAACGTTCAGATCACTTACAACTCAATAGATTCTACCTTCCTGTAACGTTTCAGCCTGATTGGACCTTGTTTTCACACAAATGAACCCAGAATGATGTGAAATTGTGCTTCGTGCAACATAATTCTGGGTGCCATTTACAAACCATAAGTGCTAATGACTCCATTCCTTTTTGTGGTTGTAGGGGCTTTTGATTGGAGTACACTAAAACAAACCTAACCTCTCTAGGACATTCAGAAGCCAAGTTATAAGCCCACAAAGGTGTAACTGGACTACATCTTTAAAGTGACACCAGGCCCGGTGACCTTTGGGACATGGTTTTACCCCCTATAGGAATGTGCGATCATCTTGAAACGTTCAGATCACTTACAACTCAATAGATTCTACCTTCTTGTAGCGTTTCAGCCTGATTGGACCTTGTTTTCACACAAATGGACCCAGAATGATGTGAAATTGTGCTTCGTGCAACATAATTCTGGGTGCCATTTACAAACCATAAGTGCTAATGACTCCATTCCTTTTTGTGGTTGTAGGGGCTGTTGATTGGAGTACATTAAAACAAACCTGATCTCTCTGGGACATTCAGAAGCCAAGTTATAAGCCCACAAATGTGTAACTGGACTACTTCTTTAAATTGACACCAGATCCGCTGACCTTTGGGACATGGTTTGACCCCCTTAGGAAAGTGCTATCATCATGAAACGTTCATATCACTTACAACTCAATAGAATCTACCTTCCTGTAACGTTTCAGCCTGACTGGACCTTGTTTTCACACAAATGAACCCAGAATGATGTGAAATTGTGCTTCGTGCAACATAATTCTGAGTGCCATTTAAAAACCATGAGGGCTAATGACTCCATTCCTTTTTGGGGTTGTAGGGGCTGTTGATTGGAGTACACTAAAACAAACCTGATCTCTCTAGGACATTCAGAAGCCAAGTTATAAGCCCACAAATGTGTAACTGGACGACTTCTTTAAATTGACACCAGATCCGGTGACCTTTGGGACATGGTTTGACCCCCTTAGGAAAGTGCTATCATCATGAGACGTTCAGATCACTTACAACTCAATAGATTCTACCTTCCTGTAACGTTTCAGCCTGATTGGACCTTGTTTTCACACAAATGGACCCAGAATGAAGTGAAATTGTGCTTCGTGCAACATAATTCTGGGTGCCATTTACAAACCATAAGTGCTAATGACTCCATTCCTTTTTGTGGTTGTAGGGGCTGTTTATTGGAGTACATTAAAACAAACCTGATCTCTCTAGGACATTCAGAAGCCAAGTTATAAGCCCACAAATGTGTAACTGGACTACTTCTTTAAACTGACACCAGATCCGGTGACATATGGGACATGGTTTGACCCCCTTAGGAAAGTGCTATCATCATGAAACGTTCAGATCACTTACAACTCAATAGATTCTACCTTCCTGTAACGTTTCAGCCTGATTGGACCTTGTTTTCACACAAATGGACCCAGAATGATGTGAAAAAAGTGCTTCGTGCAACATAATTCTGGGTGCCATTTACAAACCATAAGTGCTAATGACTCCATTCCTTTTTGTGGTTGTAGGGGCTGTTGATTGGAGTACACTAAAACAAACCTAACCTCTCTAGGACATTCAGAAGCCAAGTTATAAGCCCACAAAGGTGTAACTGGACTACATCTTTAAAGTGACACCAGGCCCGGTGACCTTTGGGACATGGTTTTACCCCCTATAGGAATGTGCGATCATCTTGAAACGTTCAGATCACTTACAACTCAATAGATTCTACCTTCTTGTAGCGTTTCAGCCTGATTGGACCTTGTTTTCACACAAATGGACCCAGAATGATGTGAAATTGTGCTTCGTGTAACATAATTCTGGGTGCCATTTACAAACCTTAAGTGCTAATGACTCCATTCCTTTTTGTGGTTGTAGGGGCTGTTGATTGCAGTACATTAAAACAAACCTGATCTCTCTAGGACATTCAGAAGCCAAGTTATAAGCCCACAAATGTGTAACTGGACTACTTCTTTAAATTGACACCAGATCCGGTGACCTTTGGGACATGGTTTGACCCCCTTAGGAAAGTGCTATCATCATGAAACGTTCAGATCACTTACAACTCAATAAATTCTACCTTCCTGTAACGTTTCAGACTGATTGGATCTTGTTTTCACACAAATGAACCCAGAATGATGTGAAATTGTGCTTCGTGCAACATAATTCTGGGTGCCATTTAAAAACCATAAGTGCTAATGACTCCATTCCTTTTTGTGGTTGTAGGGTCTGCTGATTGGAGTACACTAAAACAAACCTGATCTCTCTAGGACATTCAGAAGCCAAGTTATAAGCCCACAAATGTGTAACTGGACTACTTCTTTAAATTGACACTAGATCCGGTGACCTTTGGGACATGGCTTGACCCCCTTAGGAAAGTGCTATCATCATGAAACGTTCAGATCACTTACAACTCAATAGATTCTACCTTCCTGTAACGTTTCTGCCTGATTGGACCTTGTTTTCACACAAATGAACCCAGAATGATGTGAAATTGTGCTTCGTGCAACATAATTCTGGGTGCCATTTACAAACCATAAGTGCTAATGACTCCATTCCTTTTTGTGGTTGTAGGGGCTTTTGATTGGAGTACACTAAAACAAACGTAACCTGTCTAGGACATTCAGAAGCCAAGTTATAAGCCCACAAAGGTGTAACTGGACTACTTCTTTAAAGTGATACCAGGCCCGGTGACCTTTGGGACATGGTTTTACCCCCTATAGGAATGTGCGATCATCTTGAAACG
This sequence comes from Nothobranchius furzeri, assembly GCF_043380555.1. NCBI lineage: Eukaryota > Metazoa > Chordata > Actinopteri > Cyprinodontiformes > Nothobranchiidae > Nothobranchius > Nothobranchius furzeri. Next base: position 6,542,361 of record NC_091754.1, read on the forward strand.
TTCAGATCACTTTCAACTCAATAGATTCTACCTTCTTTTAGCGTTTCAGCCTGATTGGACCTTGTTTTCACACAAATGAACCCAGAATGATGTGAAATTGTGCTTCGTGCAACATAATTCTGGGTGCCATTTAAAAACCATAAGGGCTAATGACTCCATTCCTTTTTGTGGTTGTAGGGGCTGTTGATTGGAGTACACTAAAACAAACCTGATCTCTCTAGGACATTCAGAAGCCAAGTTATAAGCCCACAAATGTGTAACTGGACTACTTCTTTAAATTGACACCAGATCCGGTGACCTTTGGGACATGGTTTGAACCCCTTAGGAAAGTGCTATCATCATGAAACGTTCAGATCACTTACAACTCAATAGATTCTACCTTCCTGTAACGTTTCAGCCTGATTGGACCTTGTTTTCACACAAATGGTGTTATGATTCGCCCCTTTTTGTGTTTGTGTTTAACTTTTTCTCTGTTGTTTTTGTTCAGGTCAGCTGCAGCTCCTCTCAGGAATCCTCCCCTTCCCTGTGAACCTCCTTGAGTGCTGCAGCTGAACCACATCATCTTGATTGCCCTCACCCTATTTCAGGCCACTGCTTCCAGTCATCAGTGTGGAGTTGACTTTGCTGAGTTGTACTTGTGTGGATTGAGTTTGGTTTTGGTTTTTGGTTCCCACAGTCAGTGGAGGAAGTTTTTGTTTATTAAATCTTTTCTGAACTCTGGATAAAGGATCTTTATTCCTGCAAATGGGTTACTGCAGAGGCAAACCGTGACATTACAACTCCACCAAGATGTCTGACCCAGCAGGAAGAACCCAGAGACAAGACCCTTCCTTACCAGCCTCTGGTGAGGGTGCTGCAGGAGAAGCAAGCCTTCCTGTTCTGACCCAGGAGCTCCGCAGCTGCATGTCAGGGTTGCAGCAGTTGCATGGACGTGTAGCCAGACTGGAGCAAGCGCCTTCTCCCCCTCGACAGGTTCGTTTGGGTCGTCCTGAAACTTTTTCTGGTACCGCAGAGGATTGTCGACCATTCCTCACCTCCTGCCGGCTCCATTTTGACTTTAATCCAAGCGAATTCCCCTCGGAGCAGAGCAAGGTGGCTTTTGCCTTGAGTTTCCTGACGGGCAGAGCCAAGAGGTGGGGGCTGGCTGAGTGGGATCGTGGAGCGGAGGTGGTTCGTTCCTTCCGGGCCTTTTCCACTCAACTCCTCGTGGTGTTTGATCCCTCAACACCGCACCGCGCGGCTGCTTCTGAGCTGCTCCGGCTCAAACAAGAAGATGACAGCGTGGCGTCCTATGCAGTACAGTTCCGGACGCTGGCGGCAAGCTCCCGCTGGCCTGATGATGCACTGGTCGACGTCTTCCTTCAGGGGCTCTCCAGCGAGCTCAAGGACGAGCTAGCCGCGAGGGAGGTTCCTGAGGAGCTGGAGGATCTTATCGATCTGGCTGTACGCATCGATCGGCGGAGGATGGAGCGCCTTCATGATGAGCTCCGCCCACTGACTTCTTCACCTCGTCCTCACCCGATTTCTGTGAGTGTTTCTCACCTGGGCAGTGACGCCCCGCCCTCGGAGCCCATGCAGCTAGCGGGTCGGGTGTCATCCTTTTCTCCGCCCTCACGACCGCCCACCAGTGTGCGGCTGACATATGGGACGAAACACGGTGAATATGACACCCTTATTGACTCCGGCTCTGATGGGGATCTGATGTCCCAGGCAGTGGTAAGCGAACTTTTGATTCCAGTCGAGGAGGTGTTTCCTGCATTGTCCATCCATGCTGTAAATGGTTCCCTTATCCACAAGGTGACTGCACGCACTGTTCCTGTCACTGTGACGGTCTCTGGGAACCACACAGAGCGGATGTGTTTTTTTGTGGTTGACTCTTTAGTGCCTCCTGTGATCCTGGGTTACCCCTGGCTAAGCAAACACTGTACCCATATTGACTGGGTTTCTGGCCGCGTGTTGACGTGGAGTCCTTTTTGTTTATTGAACTGTTTGTCTGCTGCTCCTTTTCGCCCTGTTTCTAGCCAGCCTCCCTTGGAACCACCTGACATCAGTAATGTTCCCCCCGAATATACAGACTTGGCTGCGGTGTTCAGTAAGGTTCGTGCTAAGAACCTGCCCCCTCACCGTCCTTACGACTGTGCTGTGGACCTCCTTCCTGGTGCTCAACCTCCTAAAGGCCGCCTCTATCCTCTGTCCATCCCTGAGACAACAGCCATGGAGGAATACATTCAGGAGGGCTTACAGGCAGGCATTATTCGGCCATCCTCATCACCTGCGGGGGCAGGGTTTTTCTTTGTGGGCAAGAAGGATGGGGGTTTACGGCCGTGTATTGACTACAGGGGTCTGAATAGCGTCACGGTTCGTAAAACTTACCCCCTGCCTCTCTTGCAGTCTGCCTTTGACCAGATTAGTGGGGCTTGGGTGTTCACTAAGCTGGATCTACGGAACGCTTATCATCTGGTGCGCATACGGGAGGGGGATGAGTGGAAAACTGCCTTCAACACCCCGTGCGGCCATTTTGAATACCTGGTGATGCCTTTTGGACTGACAAACGCACCAGCTGTGTTTCAGTGTTTTATTAATGATGTGTTGAAGGACATGATTAACAGATTTGTGTACGTCTATCTGGATGACATTTTAATTTTCTCCCCAGACCGTAAAACACATGTGCAGCACGTCAGGGCCGTTCTGCAGCGCCTACTTGAGAACCAGCTCTTCTGTAAGGCTGAAAAGTGTGAGTTTCACACCACCAAGACTAAGTTCTTGGGGCATGTGATCACGCCTGGAGAGGTACAGATGGACTGTGACAAGGTCAAAGCGGTTCTCGAGTGGCCTACACCTACTGGTCGGAAGCAGCTTCAACGCTTCCTGGGGTTCGCCAACTTCTACAGGCGCTTCATCAGAGGTTTCAGTGGCGTGGCTGCACCCCTCCACAGACTCACCTCGGCTAAGGTACGTTTTGTCTGGGACGCTGCTGCCGACATGGCCTTTGCCAAGCTCAAAAGACGGTTCTCTGCGGCCCCTATCCTGACCCAGCCTGACACCTCCAAGCAATTCATTGTGGAGGTTGATGCGTCTGAGTCAGGGGTGGGTGCTGTGCTGTCACAGAGAGCGTCTGATAATAAAGTACATCCCTGCGCGTATTTCTCCTGCAAGCTCACTCCTGCAGAGAGAAATTACGACATAGGGAACAGAGAGTTGCTAGCTGTTAAGCTAGCACTCGAAGAATGGCACCACTGGTTGGAGGGTGCTGAGCAGCCGTTTTTGGTGTGGACCGACCATAAGAACTTGGAGTATGTACGGACTGCCAAGCGCCTTAACCCCCGCCAAGCACGGTGGGCTCTGTTTTTTGACAGGTTTAACTTCAACCTCTCCTTCCGTCCGGGCAGTAAGAACATTAAACCTGATGCCCTGTCCCGCCAGTACCAGCAGGAGGGTGAGGCTTTGGAGTCAGAGTCCACGTTCATCGTGCCGCCCAACTTGGTCCTTGGGGTCTCTCGTTGGTCCTTGGAGCGCAGGATCAATGCTGCCGTCCGAGACCCCACTACCATTCCGTCTGGATGCCCCCCGCACTGTTTGTTTGTTCCCCCAGGTTTTCGCCCGGCGGTGTTGAAATGGGGGCATTCATCACGCCTGGCCTGCCATCCTGGGGTAACCAGGAATGCCTTCCTGGTAGCGCAGCGGTTCTGGTGGCCTACGGTGTCGTCTGACGTTCGAGCTTTTGTCTCCTCTTGCCCAGTGTGTGCCAGCGTCAAGTCACCCAGAACTCCTCCGGCTGGACTCCTGCAACCTCTACCTGTTCCCTCCAGACCTTGGTCCCACATTGCAATGGACTTCATCACTGGACTACCCAACTCTAAGGGTAAGACTGTGATCCTGACTGTAGTGGACAGGTTCTCAAAGATGGTGCATGCTATACCCCTGCAGAGATTGCCATCGGCTCAGCAACTGGCGGAGGTGGTGGTGCGGCATGTTTTTCGGCTGCACGGACTTCCGGAGAACATCACCTCGGATCGAGGACCCCAGTTTGTTGCAGCGTTTTGGAAGGAGTTCTGCAGACTTCTTGGAATAACGGTCAGTCTGAGCTCTGGTTTCCAACCTCAGACAAATGGTCAAGTAGAGCGCTTTAACCAGGATCTGGAGACCACCCTGCGTGCTATGTGCCTGAAGAACCCCCAGACTTGGTCCTCTCAACTCCCCTGGGCTGAGAATTCGCACAACACCCTGGTTAATTCTACTGGCTTCTCCCCCTTCCAGGCTGCCTACGGGTACCAACCGCCTCTCTTCCCCCATCAGGAGAGGTCGGCTTCCACCTCCGGTCCTGCAGCATTCGTGAGGTGCTGCCGTCGTACATGGACTGAGTACCGTTCCCGACTGGTTCGGAACCAGGAACGGTTCACCTCAGTGGCTGACCGCCGGAGGTCTGCTGCTCCGGAGTACAAGGTGGGTGACAGGGTTTGGCTCTCTTCGGCTGATCTGCCACTAAAGGGGGGTGCCAGGAAGATGCGGCCCCGATTCATCGGACCCTTCCCCATCACCAAGGTCATCAACCCAGTAGCCGTCAGGTTGGAGCTCTCTCGGGCACCGAGTGTCCACCCTGTGTTCCATGTGAGCAAGCTGAAGCCTGAGAAACTCTGTCCCCTGCAGACGCCACCTGCGGTCCCTCCAGCTCCCCGCATTGTGGATGGCGGTCCTGTCTACAGCGTGAATAAGCTCTTGGCCTCGAGGAGAATGGGCAGGGGCGTCCAATACCTCGTGGACTGGTTGGGTTACGGCCCGGCGGACAGGCAATGGGTCCCAGAACGCCACATCCTCAGCCGTGATCTGATCGATCAGTTTCACCGGGAACACCCCACCCAGCCGAGACGTCCGTCTGGGAGCCGGGCTTTGTGAGGGGGGTTATGTTATGATTCGCCCCTTTTTGTGTTTGTGTTTAACTTTTTCTCTGTTGTTTTTGTTCAGGTCAGCTGCAGCTCCTCTCAGGAATCCTCCCCTTCCCTGTGAACCTCCTGGAGTGCTGCAGCTGAACCACATCATCTTGATTGTCCTCACCCTATTTCAGGCCACTGCTGGCAGTCATCAGTGTGGAGTTGTCTTTGCTGAGTTGTACTTGTATGGATTGAGTTTGGTTTTGGTTTTTGGTTCCCACAGTCAGTGGAGGAAGTTTTTGTTTATTAAATCTTTTCTGAACTCTGGATAAAGGATCTTTATTCCTGCAAATGGGTTACTGCAGAGGCAAACCGTGACGAATGGACCCAGAATGAAGTGAAATTGTGCTTCGTGCAACATAATTCTGGGTGCCATTTACAAACCATAAGTGCTAATGACTCCATTCCTTTTTGTGGTTGTAGGGGCTGTTGATTGGAGTACATTAAAACAAACCTGATCTCTCTAGGACATTCAGAAGCCAAGTTATAAGCCCACAAATGTGTAACTGGACTACTTCTTTAAACTGACACCAGATCCGGTGACCTTTGGGACATGGTTTGACCCCCTTAGGAAAGTGATATCATCATGAAACGTTCAGATCACTTACAACTCAATAGATTCTACCTTCCTGTATCGTTTGAGCCTGATTGGACCTTGTTTTCACACAAATGAACCCAGAATGATGTGAAATTGTGCTTCGTGCAACATAATTCTGGGTGCCATTTACAAACCATAAGTGCTAATGACTCCATTCCTTTTTGTGGTTGTAGGGGCTGTTGATTGGAGTACATTAAAACAAACCTGATCTCTCTAGGACATTCAGAAGCCAAGTTATAAGCCCACAAATGTGTAACTGGACTACTTCTTTAAATTGACACCAGATCCGGTGACCTTTGGGACATGGTTTGACCCCCTTAGGAAAGTGCTATCATCATGAAACGTTCAGATCAATTACAACTCAATAGATTCTACCTTCCTGTAACGTTTTAGCCTGATTGGATCTTGTTTTCACACAAATGAACCCAGAATGATGTGAAATTGTGCTTCGTGCAACATAATTCTGGGTGCCATTTAAAAACCATAAGTGCTAAGGACTCCATTCCTTTTTGTGGTTGTAGGGGCTGTTGATTGGAGTACACTAAAACAAACCTGATCTCTCTAGGACATTCAGAAGCCAAGTTATAAGCCCACAAATGTGTAACTGGACTACTTCTTTAAATTGACACCAGATCCGGTGACCTTTGGGACATGGTTTGACCCCCTTAGGAAAGTGCTATCATCATGAAACGTTCAGATCACTTACAACTCAATAGATTCTACCTTCCTGTAACGTTTCTGCCTGATTGGACCTTGTTTTCACACAAATGAACCCAGAATGATGTGAAATTGTGCTTCGTGCAACATAATTCTGGGTGCCATTTACAAACCATAAGTGCTAATGACTCCATTCCTTTTTGTGGTTGTAGGGGCTTTTGGTTGGAGTACACTAAAACAAACCTAACCTCTCTAGGACATTCAGAAGCCAAGTTATAAGCCCACAAAGGTGTAACTGAACTACTTCTTTAAAGTGACACCAGGCCCGGTGACCTTTGGGACATGGTTTTACCCCCTATAGGAATGTGCGATCATCTTGAAACGTTCAGATACCTTTCTACTCAATAGATTCTACCTTCTTGTAGCGTTTCAGCCTGATTGGACCTTGTTTTCACACAAATGAACCCAGAATGATGTGAAATTGTGCTTCGTGCAACATAATTCTGGGTGCCATTTAAAAACCATAAGGGCTAATGACTCCATTCCATTTTGTGGTTGTAGGGGCTTTTGATTGGAGTACACTAAAACAAACCTAACCTCTCTAGGACATTCAGAAGCCAAGTTATAAGCCCACAAAGGTGTAACTGGACTACATCTTTAAAGTGACACCAGGCCCGGTGACCTTTGGGACATGGTTTTACCCCCTATAGGAATGTGCGATCATCTTGAAACATTCAGATCACCTACAACTCAATAGATTCTACCTTCTAGTAGCGTTTCAGCCTGATTGGACCTTGTTTTCACACAAATGGACCCAGAATGATGTGAAATTGTGCTTCGTGTAACATAATTCTGGGTGCCATTTACAAACCATAAGTGCTAATGACTCCATTCCTTTTTGTGGTTGTAGGGGCTGGTAATTGGAGTACAATAAAACAAACCTGATCTCTCTAGGACATTCAGAAGCCAAGTTATAAGCCCACAAATGTGTAACTGGACTACTTCTTTAAATTGACACCAGATCCGGTGACCTTTGGGACATGGTTTGACCCCCTTAGGAAAGTCCTATCATCATGAAACATTCAGATCACTTACAACTCAATAGATTCTACCTTCCTGTAACGTTTTAGACTGATTGGATCTTGTTTTCACACAAATGAACCCAGAATGATGTGAAATTGTGCTTCGTGCAACATAATTCTGGGTGCCATTTACAAACCATAAGTGCTAATGACTCCATTCCTTTTTGTGGTTGTAGGGGCTTTTGATTGGAGTACACTAAAACAAACGTAACCTGTCTAGGACATTCAGAAGCCAAGTTATAAGCCCACAAAGGTGTAACTGGACTACTTCTTTAAAGTGACACCAGGCCCGGTGACCTTTGGGACATGGTTTTACCCCCTATAGGAATGTGCGATCATCTTGAAACGTTCAGATCATTTACAACTCAATAGATTCTACCTTCTTGTAGCGTTTCAGCCTGATTGGACCTTGTTTTCACACAAATGAACCCAGAATGATGTGAAATTGTGCTTCGTGCAACATAATTCTGGGTGCCATTTAAAAACCATAAGGGCTAATGACTCCATTCCTTTTTGTGGTTGTAGGGGCTGTTGATTGGAGTACACTAAAACAAACCTGATCTCTCTAGGACATTCAGAAGCCAAGTTATAAGCCCACAAATGTGTCACTGGACTACTTCTTTAAATTGACACCAGATCCGGTGACCTTTGGGACATGGTTTGAACCCCTTAGGAAAGTGCTATCATCATGAAACGTTCAGATCACTTACAACTCAATAGATTCTACCTTCCTGTAACGTTTCAGCCTGATTGGACCTTGTTTTCACACAAATGGACCCAGAATGAAGTGAAATTGTGCTTCGTGCAACATAATTCTGGGTGCCATTTACAAACCATAAGTGCTAATGACTCCATTACTTTTTGTGGTTGTAGGGGCTGTTGATTGGAGTACATTAAAACAAACCTGATCTCTCTAGGACATTCAGAAGCCAAGTTATAAGCCCACAAATGTGTAACTGGACTACTTCTTTAAATTGACACCAGATCCGGTGACCTTTGGGACATGGTTTGACCCCCTTAGGAAAGTGCTATCATCATGAAACGTTCAGATCAATTACAACTCAATAGATTCTACCTTCCTGTAACGTTTTAGCCTGATTGGATCTTGCTTTCACACAAATGAACCCAGAATGATGTGAAATTGTGCTTCGTGCAACATAATTCTGGGTGCCATTTAAAAACCATAAGTGCTAATGACTCCATTCCTTTTTGTGGTTGTAGGGGCTGTTGATTGGAGTACACTAAAACAAACCTGATCTCTCTAGGACATTCAGAAGCCAAGTTATAAGCCCACAAATGTGTAACTGGACTACTTCTTTAAATTGACACCAGATCCAGTGACCTTTGGGACATGGTTTGACCCCCTTAGGAAAGTGCTATCATCATGAAACGTTCAGATCACTTACAACTCAATAGATTCTACCTTCCTGTAATGTTTCTGCCTGATTGGACCTTGTTTTCACACAAATGAACCCAGAATGATGTGAAATTGTGCTTCGTGCAACATAATTCTGGGTGCCATTTACAAACCATAAGTGCTAATAACTCCATTCCTTTTTGTGGTTGTAGGGGCTTTTGATTGGAGTACACTAAAACAAACCTAACCTCTCTAGGACATTCAGAAGCCAAGTTATAAGCCCACAAAGGTGTAACTGGACTACTTCTTTAAAGTGACACCAGGCCCAGTGACCTTTGGGACATGGTTTTACCCCCTATAGGAATGTGCAATCATCTTGAAACGTTCAGATCACTTACAACTCAATAGATTCTACCTTCTTGTAGCGTTTCAGCCTGATTGGACCTTGTTTTCACACAAATGAACCCAGAATGATGTGAAATTGTGCTTCGTGCAACATAATTCTGGGTGCCATTTAAAAACCATAAGGGCTAATGACTCCATTCCTTTTTGTGGTTGTAGGGGCTGTTGATTGGAGTACACTAAAACAAACCTGATCTCTCTAGGACATTCAGAAGCCAAGTTATAAGCCCACAAATGTGTAACTGGACTACTTCTTTAAATTGACACCAGATCCGGTGACCTTTGGGACATGGTTTGACCCCCTTAGGAAGTGCTATCATCATGAAACGTTCAGATAACTTACAACTCAATAGATTCTACCTTCCTGTAACATTTCAGCCTGATTGGACCTTGTTTTCACACAAATGGACCCAGAATGAAGTGAAATTGTGCTTCGTGCAACATAATTCTGGGTGCCATTTACAAACCATAAGTGCTAATGACTCCATTCCTTTTTGTGGTTGTAGGGGCTGTTGATTGGAGTGCATTAAAACAAACCTGATCTCTCTAGGACATTCAGAAGCCAAGTTATAAGCCCACAAAGGTGTAACTGGACTACTTTAAAGTGACACCAGGCCCGGTGACCTTTGGGACATGGTTTGACCCCCTTAGGAAAGTGCTATCATCATGAAACGTTCAGATCACTTACAACTCAATAGATTCAACCTGCCTGTATCGTTTGAGCCTGATTGGACCTTGTTTTCACACAAATGAACCCAGAATGATGTGAAATTGTGCTTTGTGCAACATAATTCTGGTTGCCATTTACAAACCATAAGTGCTAATGACTCCATTCCTTTTTGTGGTTGTAGGGGCTGTTGAATGGAGTACACTAAAACAAACCTGATCTCTCTAGGACATTCAGAAGCCAAGTTACAAACCCACAAATGTGTAACTGGACTACTTCTTTAAATTGACACCAGATCCGGTGAACTTTGTGACATGGTTTGACCCCCTTAGGAAAGTGCTATCATCATGAAACGTTCAGATTACTTACAACTCAATAGATTCTACCTTCCTGTAACGTTTCAGCCTGATTGGACCTTGTTTTCACACAAATGAACCCAGAATGATGTGAAATTGTGCTTTGTGCAACATAATTCTGGGTGCCATTTAAAAACCATAAGTGCTAATGACTCCATTCCTTTTTGTGGTTGTAGGGGCTTTTGATTGGAGTACTCTAAAACAAACCTGACCTCTCTAGGATATTCAGAAGCTAAGTTATAAGCCCACAAATGTGTAACTGGACTACTTCTTTAAAGTGACACCAGGCCCGGTGACCTTTGGGACATGGTTTGACCCCCTATAGGAATGTGCGATCATCATGACACGTTCAGATCACTTACAACTCAATAGATTCTACCTTCTTGTAACATTTCAGCCTGATTGGACCTTGTTTTCACACAAATGGACCTAGAATGATGTGAAATTGTGCTTCGTGCAACATAATTCTGGTTGCCATTTACAAACCATAAGTGCTAATGACTCCATTCCTTTTTGTGGTTGTAGGGGCTGTTGATTGGAGTACACTAAAACAAACCTGATCTATCTAGGACATTCAGAAGCCAAGTTACAAGCCCACAAATGTGTAACTGGATTACTTCTTTAAATTGACACCAGATCCGGTGACCTTTGGGACATGGTTTGACCCCCTTAGGAAAGTGCTATCATCATGAAACGCTCAGATCACTTACAACTCAATAGATTCTACCTTCCTGTAACGTTTCAGCCTCATTGGACCTTGTTTTCACACAAATGAACCCAGAATGATGTGAAATTGTGCTTCGTGCAACATAATTCTGGGTGCCATTTAAAAACCATAAGGGCTAATGACTCCATTCCCTTTTGTTGTTGTAGGGGCTGTTGATTGGAGTACACTAAAACAAACCTGATCTCTCTAGGACATTCAGAAGCCAAGTTATAAGCCCACAAATGTGTAACTGGACTACTTTAAATTGACACCAGATCCGGTGACCTTTGGGACATGGTTTGACCCCCTTAGGAAAGTGCTATCATCATGAAACGTTCAGATAACTTACAACTCAATAGATTCTACCTTCCTGTAACATTTCAGCCTGATTGGACCTTGTTTTCACACAAATGAACCCAGAATGATGTGAAATTGTGCTTCGTGCAACATAATTCTGGGTGCCATTTAAAAACCATAGGTGCTAATGTCTCCATTCCTTTTTGTGGTTGTAGGGGCTGTTGATTGGAGTACACTAAAACAAACCTGATCTCTCTAGGACATTCAGAAGCCAAGTTACAAACCCACAAATGTGTAACTGGACTACTTCTTTAAATTGACACCAGATCCGGTGACCTTTGGGACATGGTTTGACCCCCTTAGGAAGTGCTATCATCATGAAACGTTCAGATAACTTACAACTCAATAGATTCTACCTTCCTGTAACATTTCAGCCTGATTGGACCTTGTTTTCACACAAATGGACCCAGAATGAAGTGAAATTGTGCTTCGTGCAACATAATTCTGGGTGCCATTTACAAACCATAAGTGCTAATGACTCCATTCCTTTTTGTGGTTGTAGGGGCTGTTGATTGGAGTGCATTAAAACAAACCTGATCTCTCTAGGACATTCAGAAGCCAAGTTATAAGCCCACAAAGGTGTAACTGGACTACTTTAAAGTGACACCAGGCCCGGTGACCTTTGGGACATGGTTTGACCCCCTTAGGAAAGTGCTATCATCATGAAACGTTCAGATCACTTACAACTCAATAGATTCAACCTGCCTGTATCGTTTGAGCCTGATTGGACCTTGTTTTCACACAAATGAACCCAGAATGATGTGAAATTGTGCTTTGTGCAACATAATTCTGGTTGCCATTTACAAACCATAAGTGCTAATGACTCCATTCCTTTTTGTGGTTGTAGGGGCTGTTGAATGGAGTACACTAAAACAAACCTGATCTCTCTAGGACATTCAGAAGCCAAGTTACAAACCCACAAATGTGTAACTGGACTACTTCTTTAAATTGACACCAGATCCGGTGAACTTTGTGACATGGTTTGACCCCCTTAGGAAAGTGCTATCATCATGAAACGTTCAGATTACTTACAACTCAATAGATTCTACCTTCCTGTAACGTTTCAGCCTGATTGGACCTTGTTTTCACACAAATGAACCCAGAATGATGTGAAATTGTGCTTTGTGCAACATAATTCTGGGTGCCATTTAAAAACCATAAGTGCTAATGACTCCATTCCTTTTTGTGGTTGTAGGGGCTTTTGATTGGAGTACTCTAAAACAAACCTGACCTCTCTAGGATATTCAGAAGCTAAGTTATAAGCCCACAAATGTGTAACTGGACTACTTCTTTAAAGTGACACCAGGCCCGGTGACCTTTGGGACATGGTTTGACCCCCTATAGGAATGTGCGATCATCATGACACGTTCAGATCACTTACAACTCAATAGATTCTACCTTCTTGTAACATTTCAGCCTGATTGGACCTTGTTTTCACACAAATGGACCTAGAATGATGTGAAATTGTGCTTCGTGCAACATAATTCTGGTTGCCATTTACAAACCATAAGTGCTAATGACTCAATTCCTTTTTGTGGTTGTAGGGGCTGTTGATTGGAGTACACTAAAACAAACCTGATCTATCTAGGACATTCAGAAGCCAAGTTACAAGCCCACAAATGTGTAACTGGATTACTTCTTTAAATTGACACCAGATCCGGTGACCTTTGGGACATGGTTTGACCCCCTTAGGAAAGTGCTATCATCATGAAACGCTCAGATCACTTACAACTCAATAGATTCTACCTTCCTGTAACGTTTCAGCCTCATTGGACCTTGTTTTCACACAAATGAACCCAGAATGATGTGAAATTGTGCTTCGTGCAACATAATTCTGGGTGCCATTTAAAAACCATAAGGGCTAATGACTCCATTCCCTTTTGTTGTTGTAGGGGCTGTTGATTGGAGTACACTAAAACAAACCTGATCTCTCTAGGACATTCAGAAGCCAAGTTATAAGCCCACAAATGTGTAACTGGACTACTTTAAATTGACACCAGATCCGGTGACCTTTGGGACATGGTTTGACCCCCTTAGGAAAGTGCTATCATCATGAAACGTTCAGATAACTTACAACTCAATAGATTCTACCTTCCTGTAACATTTCAGCCTGATTGGACCTTGTTTTCACACAAATGAACCCAGAATGATGTGAAATTGTGCTTCGTGCAACATAATTCTGGGTGCCATTTAAAAACCATAGGTGCTAATGTCTCCATTCCTTTTTGTGGTTGTAGGGGCTGTTGATTGGAGTACACTAAAACAAACCTGATCTCTCTAGGACATTCAGAAGCCAAGTTACAAACCCACAAATGTGTAACTGGACTACTTCTTTAAATTGACACCAGATCCGGTGAACTTTGTGACATGGTTTGACCCCCTTAGGAAAGTGCTATCATCATGAAACGTTCAGATTACTTACAACTCAATAGATTCTACCTTCCTGTAACGTTTCAGCCTGATTGGACCTTGTTTTCACACAAATGAACCCAGAATGATGTGAAATTGTGCTTTGTGCAACATAATTCTGGGTGCCATTTAAAAACCATAAGTGCTAATGACTCCATTCCTTTTTGTGGTTGTAGGGGCTTTTGATTGGAGTACTCTAAAACAAACCTGACCTCTCTAGGATATTCAGAAGCTAAGTTATAAGCCCACAAATGTGTAACTGGACTACTTCTTTAAAGTGACACCAGGCCCGGTGACCTTTGGGACATGGTTTGACCCCCTATAGGAATGTGCGATCATCATGACACGTTCAGATCACTTACAACTCAATAGATTCTACCTTCTTGTAACATTTCAGCCTGATTGGACCTTGTTTTCACACAAATGGACCTAGAATGATGTGAAATTGTGCTTCGTGCAACATAATTCTGGTTGCCATTTACAAACCATAAGTGCTAATGACTCCATTCCTTTTTGTGGTTGTAGGGGCTGTTGATTGGAGTACACTAAAACAAACCTGATCTCTCTAGGACATTCAGAAGCCAAGTTACAAGCCCACAAATGTGTAACTGGATTACTTCTTTAAATTGACACCAGATCCGGTGACCTTTGGGACATGGTTTGACCCCCTTAGGAAAGTGCTATCATCATGAAACGCTCAGATCACTTACAACTCAATAGATTCTACCTTCCTGTAACGTTTCAGCCTCATTGGACCTTGTTTTCACACAAATGAACCCAGAATGATGTGAAATTGTGCTTCGTGCAACATAATTCTGGGTGCCATTTAAAAACCATAAGGGCTAATGACTCCATTCCCTTTTGTTGTTGTAGGGGCTGTTGATTGGAGTACACTAAAACAAACCTGATCTCTCTAGGACATTCAGAAGCCAAGTTATAAGCCCACAAATGTGTAACTGGACTACTTCTTTAAATTGACACCAGATCCGGTGACCTTTGGGACATGGTTTGACCCCCTTAGGAAAGTGCTATCATCATGAAACGTTCAGATAACTTACAACTCAATAGATTCTACCTTCCTGTAACATTTCAGCCTGATTGGACCTTGTTTTCACACAAATGAACCCAGAATGATGTGAAATTGTGCTTCGTGCAACATAATTCTGGGTGCCATTTAAAAACCATAGGTGCTAATGTCTCCATTCCTTTTTGTGGTTGTAGGGGCTGTTGATTGGAGTACACGAAAACAAACCTGATCGCTCTAGGACATTCAGAAGCCAAGTTATAAGTCCACAAATGTATAACTGGACTACTTCTTTAAATTGACACCAGATCCGGTGACCTTTGGTACATGGTTTGACCCCCTTAGGAAAGTGCTATCATCATGAAACGTTCAGATCACTTACAACTCAATAGATTCTACCTTCCTGTAACGTTTCAGCCTGAATAGACCTTGTTTTCACACAAATGGACCCAGAATGATGTGAAATTGTGCTTCGTGCAACATAATTCTGGGTGCCATTTACAAACCATAAGTGCTAATGACTCCATTCCTTTTTGTGGTTGTAGGGGCTGTTGATTGGAGTACACTAAAACAAACCTGATCTCTCTAGGACATTCAGAAGCCAAGTTATAAGCCCACAAATGTGTAACTGGACTACTTCTTTAAATTGACACGAGATCCGGTGACCTTTGGGACATGGTTTGACCCCCTATAGGAAAGTGCTATCATCATGAAACGTTCAGATCACTTACAACTCAATAGATTCTACCTTCCTGTAACGTTTCAGCCTGATTGGACCTTGTTTTCACACAAATGAACCCAGAATGATGTGAAATTGTGCTTCGTGCAACATAATTCTGGGTGCCATTTACAAACCATAAGTGCTAATGACTCCATTCCTTTTTGTGGTTGTAGGGGCTTTTGATTGGAGTACACTAAAACAAACCTAACCTCTCTAGGACATTCAGAAGCAAAGTTATAAGCCCACAAAGGTGTAACTGAACTACATCTTTAAAGTGACACCAGGCCCGGTGACCTTTCGAACATGGTTTTACCCTCTATAGGAATGTGCGATCATCTTGACATGTTCAGATCACTTACAACTCAATAGATTCTACCTTCTTGTAGCGTTTCAGCCTGATTGGACCTTGTTTTCACACAAATCGACCCAGAATGATGTGAAATTGTGCTTCGTGCAACATAATTCTGGCTGCCATTTACAAACCATAAGTGCTAATGACTCCATTCCTTTTTGTGGTTGTAGGGGCTGTTGATTGGAGTACACTAAAACAAACCTGATCTCTCTAGGACATTCAGAAGCCAAGTTATAAGCCCACAAATGTGTAACTGGACTACTTCTTTAAATTGACACCAGATCCGGTGACCTTTGGGACATGGTTTGACCCCCTTAGGAAAGTGCTATCATCA
Source organism: Nothobranchius furzeri (assembly GCF_043380555.1). Classification (NCBI taxonomy): domain Eukaryota; kingdom Metazoa; phylum Chordata; class Actinopteri; order Cyprinodontiformes; family Nothobranchiidae; genus Nothobranchius; species Nothobranchius furzeri. The sequence continues at coordinate 6,558,311 of NC_091754.1, forward strand.
TGAAACGTTCAGATCACTTACAACTCAATAGATTCTACCTTCCTGTAACGTTTCAGCCTGATTGGACCTTGTTTTCACACAAATGAACCCAGAATGATGTGAAATTGTGCTTCGTGCAACATAATTCTGGGTGCCATTTAAAAACCATAGGTGCTAATGTCTCCATTCCTTTTTGTGGTTGTAGGGGCTGTTGATTGGAGTACACTAAAACAAACCTGATCGCTCTAGGACATTCAGAAGCCAAGTTATAAGTCCACAAATGTATAACTGGACTACTTCTTTAAATTGACACCAGATCCGGTGACCTTTGGTACATGGTTTGACCCCCTTAGGAAAGTGCTATCGTCATGAAACGTTCAGATCACTTACAACTCAATAGATTCTACCTTCCTGTAACGTTTCAGCCTGAATAGACCTTGTTTTCACACAAATGGACCCAGAATGATGTGAAATTGTGCTTCGTGCAACATAATTCTGGGTGCCATTTACAAACCATAAGTGCTAATGACTCCATTCCTTTTTGTGGTTGTAGGGGCTGTTGATTGGAGTACACTAAAACAAACCTGATCTCTCTAGGACATTCAGAAGCCAAGTTATAAGCCCACAAATGTGTAACTGGACTACTTCTTTAAATTGACACGAGATCCGGTGACCTTTGGGACATGGTTTGACCCCCTATAGGAAAGTGCTATCATCATGAAACGTTCAGATCACTTACAACTCAATAGATTCTACCTTCCTGTAACGTTTCAGCCTGATTGGACCTTGTTTTCACACAAATGAACCCAGAATGATGTGAAATTGTGCTTCGTGCAACATAATTCTGGGTGCCATTTACAAACCATAAGTGCTAATGACTCCATTCCTTTTTGTGGTTGTAGGGGCTTTTGATTGGAGTACACTAAAACAAACCTAACCTCTCTAGGACATTCAGAAGCCAAGTTATAAGCCCACAAAGGTGTAACTGAACTACATCTTTAAAGTGACACCAGGCCCGGTGACCTTTCGAACATGGTTTAACCCTCTATAGGAATGTGCGATCATCTTGAAATGTTCAGATCACTTACAACTCAATAGATTCTACCTTCTTGTAGCGTTTCAGCCTGATTGGACCTTGTTTTCACACAAATCGACCCAGAATGATGTGAAATTGTGCTTCGTGCAACATAATTCTGGCTGCCATTTACAAACCATAAGTGCTAATGACTCCATTCCTTTTTGTGGTTGTAGGGGCTGTTGATTGGAGTACATTAAAACAAACCTGATCTCTCTAGGACTTTCAGAAGCCAAGTTATAAGCCCACAAATGTGTAACTGGACTACTTCTTTAAATTGACACCAGATCCGGTGACCTTTGGGACATGGTTTGACCCCCTTAGGAAAGTGCTATCATCATGAAACGTTCAGATCACTTACAACTCAATAGATTCTACCTTCCTGTAACGTTTCAGCCTGATTGGACCTTGTTTTCACACAAATGAACCCAGAATGATGTGAAATTGTGCTTCGTGCAACATAAATCTGGGTGCCATTTAAAAACCATAAGTGCTAATGACTCCATTCCTTTTTGTGGTTGTAGGGGCTGTTGATTGGAGTACACTAAAGCAATCCTGATCTCTATAGGACATTCAGAAGCCAAGTTATAAGCCCACAAATGTGTAACTGGACTACTTCTTTAAATTGACACCAGATCCGGTGACCTTTGGGACATGGCTTGACCCCCTTAGGAAAGTGCTATCATCATGAAACGTTTAGATCACTTACAACTCAATAGATTCTACCTTCCTGTAACGTTTCTGCCTGATTGGACCTTGTTTTCACACAAATGAACCCACAATGATGTGAAATTGTGCTTCGTGCAACATATTTCTGGGTGCCATTTACAAACCATAAGTGCTAGTGACTCCATTCCTTTTTGTGGTTATAGGGGCTTTTGATTGGAGTACACTAAAACAAACCTAACCTCTCTAGGACATTCAGAAGCCAAGTTATAAGCCCACAAAGGTGTAACTGGACTACTTCTTTAAAGTGACACCAGGCCCGGTGACCTTTGGGAGATGGTTTTACCCCCTATAGGAAAGTTCTATCATCATGAAACGTTCAGATCACTTACAACTCAATAGATTCTACCTTCCTGTATCGTTTGAGCCTGATTGGACCTTGTTTTCACACAAATGAACCCAGAATGATGTGAAATTGTGCTTCGTGCAACATAAATCTGGGTGCCATTTACAAACCATAAGTGCTAATGACTCCATTCCTTTTTGTGGTTGTAGGGGCTGTTGATTGGAGTACATTAAAACAAACCTGATCTCTCTAGGACATTCAGAAGCCAAGTTATAAGCCCACAAATGTGTAACTGGACTACTTCTTTAAATTGACACCAGATCCGGTGACCTTTGGGACATGGTTTGACCCCCTTAGGAAAGTGTTATCATCATAAAACATTCAGATCACTTACAACTCAATAGATTCTACCTTCCTGTAACGTTTCAGCCTGATTGGATCTTGTTTTCACACAAATGAACCCAGAATGATGTGAAATTGTGCTTCGTGCAACATAATTCTGGGTGCCATTTACAAACCATAAGTGCTAATGACTCCATTCCTTTTTGTGGTTGTAGGGGCTTTTGATTGGAGTACACTAAAACAAACCTAACCTCTCTAGGACATTAAGAAGCCAAGTTATAAGCCCACAAAGGTGTAACTGGACTACTTCTTTAAAGTGACACCAGGCCCAGTGACCTTTGGGACATGGTTTTACCCCCTATAGGAATGTGCGATCATCTTGAAACGTTCAGATCACTTACAACTCAATAGATTCTACCTTCCTGTATCGTTTGAGCCTGATTGGACCTTGTTTTCACACAAATGAACCCAGAATGATGTGAAATTGTGCTTCGTGCAACATAATTCTGGGTGCCATTTACAAACCATAAGTGCTAATGACTCCAGTCCTTTTTGTGGTTGTAGGGGCTGTTGATTGGAGTACATTAAAACAAACCTGATCTCTCTAGGACATTCAGAAGCCAAGTTATAAGCCCACAAATGTGTAACTGGACTACTTCTTTAAATTGACACCAGATCCGGTGACCTGTGGGACATGGTTTGACACCCTTAGGAAAGTGTTATCATCATAAAACGTTCAGATCACTTACAACTCAATAGATTCTACCTTCTTGTAGCGTTTCAGCCTGATTGGACCTTGGTTTCACACAAATGAACCCAGAATGATGTGAAATTGTGCTTCGTGCAACATAATTCTGGGTGCCATTTAAAAACCATAAGGGCTAATGACTCCATTCCTTTTTGTGGTTGTAGGGGCTGTTGATTGGAGTACACTAAAACAAACCTGATCTCTCTAGGACATTCAGAAGGCAAGTTATAAGCCCACAAATGTGTAAGTGGACTACTTCTTTAAACTGACACCAGATCCGGTGACCTTTGGGACATGGTTTGACCCCCTTAGGAAAGTGCTGTCATCATGAAACGTTCAGATCACTTACAACTCAATAGATTATACCTTCCTGTATCGTTTGAGCCTGATTGGACCTTGTTTTCACACAAATGAACCCAGAATGATGTGAAATTGTGCTTCGTGCAACATAATTCTGGGTGCCATTTACAAACCATAAGTGCTTGTGACTCCATTCCTTTTTGTGGTTGTAGGGGCTTTTGATTGGAGTACACTAAAACAAACCTAACCTCTCTAGGACATTCAGAAGCCAAGTTATAAGCCCACAAAGGTGTAACTGGACTACTTCTTTAAAGTGACACCAGGCCCGGTGACCTTTGGGACATGGTTTTACCCCCTATAGGAATGTGCGATCATCTTGAAACGTTCAGCTCACTTACAACTCAATAGATTCTATCTTCTTGTAGCGTTTCAGCCTGATTGGACCTTGGTTTCACACAAATGAACCCAGAATGATGTGAAATTGTGCTTCGTGCAACATAATTCTGGGTGCCATTTAAAAACCATAAGGGCTAATGACTCCATTCCTTTTTGTGGTTGTAGGGGCTGTTGATTGGAGTACACTAAAACAAACCTGATCTCTCTAGGACATTCAGAAGCCAAGTTATAAGCCCACAAAGGTGTAACTGGACTACATCTTTAAATTGACACCAGATCCGGTGACCTTTGGGACATGGTTTGACCCCCTTAGGAAAGTGCTATCATCATGAAACGTTCAGATAACTTACAACTCAATAGATTCTACCTTCCTGTAACGTTTCAGCCTGATGTGATCTTGTTTTCACACAAATGAACCCAGAATGATGTGAAAATGTGCTTCGTGCAACATAATTCTGGGTGCCATTTAAAAACCATAAGTGCTAATGACTCCATTCCTTTTTGTGGTTGTAGGGGCTGTTGATTGGAGTACACTAAAACAAACCTGATCTCTCTAGGACATTCAGAAGCCAAGTTATAAGCCCACAAATGTGTAGATGGACTACTTCTTTAAATTGACACCAGATCCGGTGACATTTGGGACATGGTTTGACCCCCTTAGGAAAGAGCTATCATCATGAAACGTTCAGATCACTTACAACTCAATAGATTCTACCTTCCTGTAACGTTTCAGCCTGATTGGACCTTGTTTTCACACAAATGGACCCAGAATGAAGTGAAATTGTGCTTCGTGCAACATAATTCTGGGTGCCATTTTCAAACCATAAGTGCTAATGACTCCATTCCTTTTTGTGGTTGTAGGGGCTGTTGATTGGAGTACATTAAAACAAACCTGATCTCTCTAGGACATTCAGAAGCCAAGTTATATGCCCAGAAATGTGTAACTGGACTACTTCTTTAAACTGACACCAGATCCGGTGACCTTTGGGACATGGTTTGACCCCCTTAGGAAAGTGCTATCATCATGAAACGTTCAGATCACTTACAACTCAATACATTCTACCTTCCTGTAACGTTTCAGCCTTATTGGACCTTGTTTTCACACAAATGAACCCAGAATGATGTGAAATTGTGCTTCGTGCAACATAATTCTGGGTGCCATTTACAAACCATAAGTGCTAATGACTCCATTCCTTTTTGTGGTTGTAGGGGCTGTTGATTGGAGTACATTAAAACAAACCTGATCTCTCTAGGACATTCAGAAGCCAAGTTATAAGCCCACAAATGTGTAACTGGACTACTTCTTTAAATAGAAACCAGATCCGGTGACCTTTGGGACATGGTTTGACCCCCTTAGGAAAGTGCTATCATCATGAAACGTTCAGATAACTTACAACTCAATAGATTCTACCTTCCTGTAACGTTTCAGCCTGATTGGACCTTGTTTTCACACAAATGGACCCAGAATGAAGTGAAATTGTGCTTCGTGCAACATAATTCTGGGTGCCATTTACAAACCATAAGTGCTAATGACTCCATTCCATTTTGTGGTTGTAGGGACTGTTGATTGGAGTACATTAAAACAAACCTGATCTCTCTTGGACATTCAGAAGCCAAGTTATAAGCCCACAAATGTGTAACTGGACTACTTCTTTAAATTGACACCAGATCCGGTGACCTTTGGGACATGGTTTGACCCCCGTAGGAAAGTGCTATCATCATGAAACGTTCGGATCTCTTACAACTCAATAGATTCTACCTTCCTGTAACGTTTCAGCCTGACTGGACCTTGTTTTCACACAAATGAACCCAGAATGATGTGAAATTGTGCTTCGTGCAACATAATTCTGGGTGCCATTTAAAAACCATAAGTGCTAATGACTCCATTCCTTTTTGTGGGTGTAGGGGCTGTTGATTGGAGTACATTAAAACAAACCTGATCTCTCTAGGACATTCAGAAGCCAAGTTATAAGCCCACAAATGTGTAACTGGACTAATTCTTTAAATTGACACCAGATCCGGTGACCTTTGGGACATGGTTTGACCCCCTTAGGAAAGTGCTACCATCATGAAACGTTCAGATCACTTACAACTCAATAGATTCTACCTTCCTGTAACGTTTCAGCCTGACTGGACCTTGTTTTCACACAAATGGACCCAGAATGAAGTGAAATTGAGCTTCGTGCAACATAATTCTGGGTGCCATTTACAAACCATAAGTGCTAATGACTCCATTCCTTTTTGTGGTTGTAGGGGCTGTTTATTGGAGTACATTAAAACAAACCTGATCTCTCTAGGACATTCAGAAGCCAAGTTATAAGCCCACAAATGTGTAACTGGACTACTTCTTTAAATTGACACCAGATCCGGTGACCTTTGGGACATGGTTTGACCCCCGTAGGAAAGTGCTATCATCATGAAACGTTCGGATCACTTACAACTCAATAGATTCTACCTTCCTGTAACGTTTCAGCCTGACTGGACCTTGTTTTCACACAAATGAAACCAGAATGATGTGAAATTGTGCTTCGTGCAACATAATTCTGGGTGCCATTTAAAAACCATAAGTGCTAATGACTCCATTCCTTTTTGTGGTTGTAGGGGCTGTTGATTGGAGTACATCAAAACAAACCTGATCTATCTAGGACATTCAGAAGCCAAGTTATAAGCCCACAAATGTGTAACTGGACTACTTCTTTAAATTGACACCAGATCCAGTGACCTTTGGGACATGGCTTGACCCCCTTAGGAAAGTGCTATCATCATGAAACGTTCAGATCACTTACAACTCAATAGATTCTACCTTCCTGTAACGTTTCTGCCTGATTGGACCTTGTTTTCACACAAATGAACCCAGAATGATGTGAAATTGTGCTTCGTGCAACATAATTCTGGGTGCCATTTACAAACCATAAGTGCTTGTGACTCCATTCCTTTTTGTGGTTGTAGGGGCTTTTGATTGGAGTACACTAAAACAAACCTAACCTCTCTAGGACATTCAGAAGCCAAGTTATAAGCCCACAAAGGTGTAACTGGACTACTTCTTTAAAGTGACACAAGGCCCGGTGACCTTTGGGACATGGTTTTACCCCCTATAGGAATGTGCGATCATCTTGAAACGTTCAGCTCACTTACAACTCAATAGATTCTATCTTCTTGTAGCCTTTCAGCCTGATTGGACCTTGGTTTCACACAAATGAACCCAGAATGATGTGAAATTGTGCTTCGTGCAACATAATTCTGGGTGCCATTTAAAAACCATAAGGGCTAATGACTCCATTCCTTTTTGTGGTTGTAGGGGCTGTTGATTGGAGTACACTAAAACAAACCTGATCTCTCTAGGACATTCAGAAGCCAAGTTATAAGCCCACAAATGTGTAGATGGACTACTTCTTTAAATTGACACCAGATCCGGTGACATTTGGGACATGGTTTGACCCCCTTAGGAAAGAGCTATCATCATGAAACGTTCAGATCACTTACAACTCAATAGATTCTACCTTCCTGTAACGTTTCAGCCTGATTGGACCTTGTTTTCACACAAATGGACCCAGAATGAAGTGAAATTGTGCTTCGTGCAACATAATTCTGGGTGCCATTTTCAAACCATAAGTGCTAATGACTCCATTCCTTTTTGTGGTTGTAGGGGCTGTTGATTGGAGTACATTAAAACAAACCTGATCTCTCTAGGACATTCAGAAGCCAAGTTATATGCCCAGAAATGTGTAACTGGACTACTTCTTTAAACTGACACCAGATCCGGTGACCTTTGGGACATGGTTTGACCCCCTTAGGAAAGTGCTATCATCATGAAACGTTCAGATCACTTACAACTCAATACATTCTACCTTCCTGTAACGTTTCAGCCTTATTGGACCTTGTTTTCACACAAATGAACCCAGAATGATGTCAAATTGTGCTTCGTTCAACATAATTCTGGGTGCCATTTACAAACCATAAGTGCTAATGACTCCATTCCTTTTTGTGGTTGTAGGGGCTGTTGATTGGAGTACATTAAAACAAACCTGATCTCTCTAGGACATTCAGAAGCCAAGTTATAAGCCCACAAATGTGTAACTGGACTACTTCTTTAAATAGAAACCAGATCCGGTGACCTTTGGGACATGGTTTGACCCCCTTAGGAAAGTGCTATCATCATGAAACGTTCAGATAACTTACAACTCAATAGATTCTACCTTCCTGTAACGTTTCAGCCTGATTGGACCTTGTTTTCACACAAATGGACCCAGAATGAAGTGAAATTGTGCTTCGTGCAACATAATTCTGGGTGCCATTTACAAACCATAAGTGCTAATGACTCCATTCCATTTTGTGGTTGTAGGGACTGTTGATTGGAGTACATTAAAACAAACCTGATCTCTCTTGGACATTCAGAAGCCAAGTTATAAGCCCACAAATGTGTAACTGGACTACTTCTTTAAATTGACACCAGATCCGGTGACCTTTGGGACATGGTTTGACCCCCGTAGGAAAGTGCTATCATCATGAAACGTTCGGATCTCTTACAACTCAATAGATTCTACCTTCCTGTAACGTTTCAGCCTGACTGGACCTTGTTTTCACACAAATGAACCCAGAATGATGTGAAATTGTGCTTCGTGCAACATAATTCTGGGTGCCATTTAAAAACCATAAGTGCTAATGACTCCATTCCTTTTTGTGGGTGTAGGGGCTGTTGATTGGAGTACATTAAAACAAACCTGATCTCTCTAGGACATTCAGAAGCCAAGTTATAAGCCCACAAATGTGTAACTGGACTAATTCTTTAAATTGACACCAGATCCGGTGACCTTTGGGACATGGTTTGACCCCCTTAGGAAAGTGCTACCACCATGAAACGTTCAGATCACTTACAACTCAATAGATTCTACCTTCCTGTAACGTTTCAGCCTGACTGGACCTTGTTTTCACACAAATGGACCCAGAATGAAGTGAAATTGAGCTTCGTGCAACATAATTCTGGGTGCCATTTACAAACCATAAGTGCTAATGACTCCATTCCTTTTTGTGGTTGTAGGGGCTGTTGATTGGAGTACATTAAAACAAACCTGATCTCTCTAGGACATTCAGAAGCCAAGTTATAAGCCCACAAATGTGTAACTGGACTACTTCTTTAAATTGACACCAGATCCGGTGACCTTTGGGACATGGTTTGACCCCCTTGGGAAAGTGCTATCATCATGAAACGTTCAGATCACTTACAACTCAATAGATTCTACCTTCTTGTAACGTTTCAGCCTGATTGGACCTTGTTTTCACACAAATGGACCCAGAATGTTGTGAAATTGTGCTTCGTGCAACATAATTCTGGGTGCCATTTACAAACCATAAGTGCTAATGACTCCATTCCTTTTTGTGGTTGTAGGGGCTGTTGATTGGAGTACACTAAAACAAACCTGATCTCTCTAGGACATTCAGAAGCCAAGTTATAAGCCCACAAATGTGTAACTGGACTACTTCTTTAAACTGACACCAGATCCGGTGACCTTTGGGACATGGTTTGACCCCCTTAGGAAAGTGCTATCATCATGAAACGTTCAGATCACTTACAACTCAATACATTCTACCTTCCTGTAACGTTTCAGCCTTATTGGACCTTGTTTTCACACAAATGAACCCAGAATGATGTGAAATTGTGCTTCGTGCAACATAATTCTGGGTGCCATTTACAAACCATAAGTGCTAATGACTCCATTCCTTTTTGTGGTTGTAGGGGCTGTTGATTGGAGTACATTAAAACAAACCTGATCTCTCTAGGACATTCAGAAGCCAAGTTATAAGCCCACAAATGTGTAACTGGACTACTTCTTTAAATAGAAACCAGATCCGGTGACCTTTGGGACATGGTTTGACCCCCTTAGGAAAGTGCTATCATCATGAAACGTTCAGATAACTTACAACTCAATAGATTCTACCTTCCTGTAACGTTTCAGCCTGATTGGACCTTGTTTTCACACAAATGGACCCAGAATGAAGTGAAATTGTGCTTCGTGCAACATAATTCTGGGTGCCATTTACAAACCATAAGTGCTAATGACTCCATTCCATTTTGTGGTTGTAGGGACTGTTGATTGGAGTACATTAAAACAAACCTGATCTCTCTTGGACATTCAGAAGCCAAGTTATAAGCCCACAAATGTGTAACTGGACTACTTCTTTAAATTGACACCAGATCCGGTGACCTTTGGGACATGGTTTGACCCCCGTAGGAAAGTGCTATCATCATGAAACGTTCGGATCTCTTACAACTCAATAGATTCTACCTTCCTGTAACGTTTCAGCCTGACTGGACCTTGTTTTCACACAAATGAACCCAGAATGATGTGAAATTGTGCTTCGTGCAACATAATTCTGGGTGCCATTTAAAAACCATAAGTGCTAATGACTCCATTCCTTTTTGTGGGTGTAGGGGCTGTTGATTGGAGTACATTAAAACAAACCTGATCTCTCTAGGACATTCAGAAGCCAAGTTATAAGCCCACAAATGTGTAACTGGACTAATTCTTTAAATTGACACCAGATCCGGTGACCTTTGGGACATGGTTTGACCCCCTTAGGAAAGTGCTACCACCATGAAACGTTCAGATCACTTACAACTCAATAGATTCTACCTTCCTGTAACGTTTCAGCCTGACTGGACCTTGTTTTCACACAAATGGACCCAGAATGAAGTGAAATTGAGCTTCGTGCAACATAATTCTGGGTGCCATTTACAAACCATAAGTGCTAATGACTCCATTCCTTTTTGTGGTTGTAGGGGCTGTTGATTGGAGTACATTAAAACAAACCTGATCTCTCTAGGACATTCAGAAGCCAAGTTATAAGCCCACAAATGTGTAACTGGACTACTTCTTTAAATTGACACCAGATCCGGTGACCTTTGGGACATGGTTTGACCCCCTTGGGAAAGTGCTATCATCATGAAACGTTCAGATCACTTACAACTCAATAGATTCTACCTTCTTGTAACGTTTCAGCCTGATTGGACCTTGTTTTCACACAAATGGACCCAGAATGTTGTGAAATTGTGCTTCGTGCAACATAATTCTGGGTGCCATTTACAAACCATAAGTGCTAATGACTCCATTCCTTTTTGTGGTTGTAGGGGCTGTTGATTGGAGTACACTAAAACAAACCTGATCTCTCTAGGACATTCAGAAGCCAAGTTATAAGCCCACAAATGTGTAACTGGACTACTTCTTTAAAGTGACACCAGGCCCGGTGACCTTTGGGACATGGTTTGACCCCCTATAGGAATGTGCGATCACCATGAAACGTTCAGATCACTTACAACTCAATAGATTCTACCTTCTTGTAACGTTTCAGCCTGATTGGACCTTATTTTCACACAAATGGACCCAGAATGATGTGAAATTGTGCTTCGTGCAACATAATTCTGGGTGCCATTTACAAACCATAAGTTCTAATGACTCCATTCCTTTTTGTGGTTGTAGGGGCTGTTGATTGGAGTACATTAAAACAAACCTGATCTCTCTAGGACATTCAGAAGCCAAGTTATAAGCCCACAAATGTGTAACTGGACTACTTCTTTAAATTGACACCAGATCCGGTGACCTTTGGGACATGGTTTGACCCCCTTGGGAAAGTGCTATCATCATGAAACGTTCAGATCACTTACAACTCAATAGATTCTACCTTCCTGTAACGTTTCAGCCTGACTGGACCTTGTTTTCACACAAATGGACCCAGAATGAAGTGAAATTGTGCTTCGTGCAACATAATTCTGGGTGCCATTTACAAACCATAAGTGCTAATGACTCCATTCCTTTTTGTGGTTGTAGGGGCTGTTGATTGGAGTACATTAAAACAAACCTGATCTCTCTAGGACATTCAGAAGCCAAGTTATAAGCCCACAAATGTGTAACTGGACTACTTCTTTAAATTGACACCAGATCCGGTGACCTTTGGGACATGGTTTGACCCCCTTGGGAAAGTGCTATCATCATGAAACGTTCAGATCACTTACAACTCAATAGATTCTACCTTCTTGTAACGTTTCAGCCTGATTGGACCTTGTTTTCACACAAATGAACCCAGAATGATGTGAAATTGTGCTTCAAGCAACATAATTCTGGGTGCCATTTACAAACCATAAGTGCTAATGACTCCATTCCTTTTTGTGGTTGTAGGGGCTGTTGATTGGAGTACACTAAAACAAACCTGATCTCTCTAGGACATTCAGAAGCCAAGTTATAAGCCAACAAAGGTGTAACTGGACTACTTCTTTAAAGTGACACCAGGCCCGGTGACCTTTGGGACATGGTTTGACCCCCTATAGGAATGTGCGATCATCATGAAACGTTCAGATCACTTACAACTCAATAGAATCTACCTTCTTGTAACGTTTCAGGCTGATTGGACCTTGTTTTCACACAAATGGACCCAGAATGATGTGAAATTGTGCTTCGTGCAACATCATTCTGGGTGCCATTTACAAACCATAAATGCTAATGACTCCATTCCTTTTTGTGGTTGTAGGGGCTGTTGATTGGAGTACATTAAAACAAACCTGATCTCTCAAGGACATTCAGAAGCCAAGTTATAAGCCCACAAATGTGTAACTGGACTACTTCTTTAAATTGACACCAGATCCTGTGACCTTTGGGACATGGTTTGACCCCCTTAGGAAAGTGCTATCATCATGAAACGTTCAGATCACTTACAACTCAATAGATTCTACCTTCCTGTAACGTTTCAGCCTGACTGGACCTTGTTTTCACACAAATGAACCCAGAATGATGTGAAATTGTGCTTCGTGCAACATAATTCTGGGTGCCATTTAAAAACCATAAGTGCTAATGACTCCATTCCTTTTTGTGGTTGTAGGGGCTGTTGATTGGAGTATACTAAAACAAACCTGATCTCTCTAGGACATTCAGAAGCCAAGTTATAAGCCCACAAATGTGTAACTGGACTACTTCTTTAAATTGACACCAGATCCGGTGACCTTTGGGACATGGTTTGACCCCCGTAGGAAAGTGCTATCATCATGAAACGTTCGGATCACTTACAACTCAATAGATTCTACCTTCCTGTAACGTTTCAGCCTGACTGGACCTTGTTTTCACACAAATGAACCCAGAATGATGTGAAATTGTGCTTCGTGCAACATAATTCTGGGTGCCATTTAAAAACCATAAGTGCTAATGACTCCATTCCTTTTTGTGGGTGTAGGGGCTGTTGATTGGAGTACATTAAAACAAACCTGATCTCTCTAGGACATTCAGAAGCCAAGTTATAAGCCCACAAATGTGTAACTGGACTACTTCTTTAAATTGACACCAGATCCGGTGACCTTTGGGACATGGTTTGACCCCCTTAGGAAAGTGCTATCATCATGAAACGTTCAGATCACATACAACTCAATAGATTCTACCTTCCTGTAACGTTTCAGCCTGATTGGACCTTGTTTTCACACAAATGGACCCAGAATGAAGTGAGATTGTGCTTCGTGCAACATAATTCTGTGTGCCATTTACAAACCATAAGTGCTAATGACTCCATTCCTTTTTGTGGTTGTAGGGGCTGTTGATTGGATTACATTAAAACAAACCTGATCTCTCTAGGACATTCAGAAGCCAAGTTATAAGCCCACAAATGTGTAACTGGACTACTTCTTTAAATTGACACCAGATCCGGTGACCTTTGGGACATGGTTTGACCCCCTTGGGAAAGTGCTATCATCATGAAACGTTCAGATCACTTACAACTCAATAGATTCTACCTTCTTGTAACGTTTCAGCCTGATTGGACCTTGTTTTCACACAAATGAACCCAGAATGATGTGAAATTGTGCTTCAAGCAACATAATTCTGGGTGCCATTTACAAACCATAAGTGCTAATGACTCCATTCCTTTTTGTGGTTGTAGGGGCTGTTGATTGGAGTACACTAAAACAAACCTGATCTCTCTAGGACATTCAGAAGCCAAGTTATAAGCCCACAAAGGTGTAACTGGACTACTTCTTTAAAGTGACACCAGGCCCGGTGACCTTTGGGACATGGTTTGACCCCCTTGGGAATGTGCGATCATCATGAAACGTTCAGATCACTTACAACTCAATAGATTCTACCTTCTTGTAACGTTTCAGCCTGATTGGACCTTGTTTTCACACAAATGGACCCAGAATGATGTGAAATTGTGCTTCGTGCAACATAATTCTGGGTGCCATTTACAAACCATAAGTGCTAATGACTCCATTCCTTTTTGTGGTTGTAGGGGCTGTTGATTGGAGTACATTAAAACAAACCTGATCTCTCAAGGACATTCAGAAGCCAAGTTATAAGCCACAAATGTGTAACTGGACTACTTCTTTAAATTGACACCAGATCCGGTGACCTTTGGGACATGGTTTGACCCCCTTAGGAAAGTGCTATCATCATGAAACGTTCAGATCACTTACAACTCAATAGATTCTACCTTCCTGTAACGTTTCAGCCTGACTGGACCTTGTTTTCACACAAATGAACCCAGAATGATGTGAAATTGTGCTTCGTGCAACATAATTCTGGGTGCCATTTAAAAACCATAAGTGCTAATGACTCCATTCCTTTTTGTGGTTGTAGGGGCTGTTGATTGGAGTATACTAAAACAAACCTGATCTCTCTAGGACATTCAGAAGCCAAGTTATAAGCCCACAAATGTGTAACTGGACTACTTCTTTAAATTGACACCAGATCCGGTGACCTTTGGGACATGGTTTGACCCCCGTAGGAAAGTGCTATCATCTTGAAACGTTCAGATCACTTACAACTCAATAGATTCTACCTTCCTGTAACGTTTCAGCCTGATTGGACCTTGTTTTCACACAAATGAACCCAGAATAATGTGAAATTGTGCTTCGTGCAACATAATTCTGGGTGCCATTTACAAACCATAAGTGCTAATGACTCCATTCCTTTTTGTGGTTGTAGGGGCTTTTGATTGGAGTACACTAAAACAAACCTAACCTTTCTAGGACATTCAGAAGCCAAGTTATAAGCCCACAAAGGTGTAACTGGACTACTCTAAAGTGACACCAGGCCCGGTGACCTTTGGGACATGTTTTTACCCCCTATAGGAAGGTGCGATCATCTTGAAACGTTCAGATCACTTACAACTCAATAGATTCTACCTTCCTGTAACGTTTCAGCCTGATTGGACCTTGTTTTCACACAAATGAACCCAGAATAATGTGAAATTGTGCTTCGTGCAACATAATTCTGGGTGCCATTTACAAACCATAAGTGCTAATGACTCCATTCCTTTTTGTGGTTGTAGGGGCTTTTGATTGGAGTACACTAAAACAAACCTAACCTTTCTAGGACATTCAGAAGCCAAGTTATAAGCCCACAAAGGTGTAACTGGACTACTCTAAAGTGACACCAGGCCCGGTGACCTTTGGGACATGGTTTGACCCCCTTAGGAAAGAGCTATCATCATGAAACGTTCAGATCACTTACAACTCAATAGATTCTACCTTCCTGTAACGTTTCAGCCTGAATGGACCTTGTTTTCACACAAATGGACCCAGAATGAAGTGAAATTGTGCTTCGTGCAACATAATTCTGGGTGCCATTTACAAACCATAAGTGCTAATGACTCCATTCCTTTTTGTGGTTGTAGGGGCTGTTGATTGGAGTACATTAAAACAAACCTGATCTCTCTAGGACATTCAGAAGCCAGGTTATAAGCCCACAAATGTGTAACTGGACTACTTCTTTAAACTGACACCAGATCCGGTGACCTTTGGGACATGGTTTGACCCCCTTAGGAAAGTGCTATCATCATGAAACGTTCAGATCACTTACAACTCAATACATTCTACCTTCCTGTAACGTTTCAGCCTTATTGGACCTTGTTTTCACACAAATGAACCCAGAATGATGTGAAATTGTGCTTCGTGCAACATAATTCTGGGTGCCATTTACAAACCATAAGTGCTAATGACTCCATTCCTTTTTGTGGTTGTAGGGGCTGTTGATTGGAGTACATTAAAACAAACCTGATCTCTCTAGGACATTCAGAAGCCAAGTTATAAGCCCACAAATGTGTAACTGGACTACTTCTTTAAATAGACACCAGATCCGGTGACCTTTGGGACATGGTTTGACCCCCTTAGGAAAGTGCTATCATCATGAAACGTTCAGATAACTTACAACTCAATAGATTCTACCTTCCTGTAACATTTCAGCCTGATTGGACCTTGTTTTCACACAAATGGACCCAGAATGAAGTGAAATTGTGCTTCGTGCAACATAATTCTGGGTGCCATTTACAAACCATAAGTGCTAATGACTCCATTCCATTTTGTGGTTGTAGGGACTGTTGATTGGAGTACATTAAAACAAACCTGATCTCTCTAGGACATTCAGAAGCCAAGTTATAAGCCCACAATTGTGTAACTGGACTACTTCTTTAAATTGACACCAGATCCGGTGACCTTTGGGACATGGTTTGACCCCCGTAGGAAAGTGCTATCATCATGAAACATTCGGATCACTTACAACTCAATAGATTCTACCTTCCTGTAACGTTTCAGCCTGACTGGACCTTGTTTTCACACAAATGAACCCAGAATGATGTGAAATTGTGCTTCGTGCAACATAATTCTGGGTGCCATTTACAAACCATAAGTGCTAATGACTCCATTCCTTTTTGTGGTTGTAGGGGCTTTTGATTGGAGTACACTAAAACAAACCTAACCTCTCTAGGACATTCAGAAGCCAAGTTATAAGCCCACAAAGGTGTAACTGGACTACTCTAAAGTGACACCAGGCCCGGTGACCTTTGGGACATGTTTTTACCCCCTATAGGAAGGTGCGATCATCTTGAAACGTTCAGATCACTTACAACTCAATAGATTCTACCTTCCTGTAACGTTTCAGCCTGATTGGACCTTGTTTTCACACAAATGAACCCAGAATAATGTGAAATTGTGCTTCGTGCAACATAATTCTGGGTGCCATTTACAAACCATAAGTGCTAATGACTCCATTCCTTTTTGTGGTTGTAGGGGCTTTTGATTGGAGTACACTAAAACAAACCTAACCTTTCTAGGACATTCAGAAGCCAAGTTATAAGCCCACAAAGGTGTAACTGGACTACTCTAAAGTGACACCAGGCCCGGTGACCTTTGGGACATGGTTTGACCCCCTTAGGAAAGAGCTATCATCATGAAACGTTCAGATCACTTACAACTCAATAGATTCTACCTTCCTGTAACGTTTCAGCCTGAATGGACCTTGTTTTCACACAAATGGACCCAGAATGAAGTGAAATTGTGCTTCGTGCAACATAATTCTGGGTGCCATTTACAAACCATAAGTGCTAATGACTCCATTCCTTTTTGTGGTTGTAGGGGCTGTTGATTGGAGTACATTAAAACAAACCTGATCTCTCTAGGACATTCAGAAGCCAAGTTATAAGCCCACAAATGTGTAACTGGACTACTTCTTTAAACTGACACCAGATCCGGTGACCTTTGGGACATGGTTTGACCCCCTTAGGAAAGTGCTATCATCATGAAACGTTCAGATCACTTACAACTCAATACATTCTACCTTCCTGTAACGTTTCAGCCTTATTGGACCTTGTTTTCACACAAATGAACCCAGAATGATGTGAAATTGTGCTTCGTGCAACATAATTCTGGGTGCCATTTACAAACCATAAGTGCTAATGACTCCATTCCTTTTTGTGGTTGTAGGGGCTGTTGATTGGAGTACATTAAAACAAACCTGATCTCTCTAGGACATTCAGAAGCCATGTTATAAGCCCACAAATGTGTAACTGGACTACTTCTTTAAATAGACACCAGATCCGGTGACCTTTGGGACATGGTTTGACCCCCTTAGGAAAGTGCTATCATCATGAAACGTTCAGATAACTTACAACTCAATAGATTCTACCTTCCTGTAACATTTCAGCCTGATTGGACCTTGTTTTCACACAAATGGACCCAGAATGAAGTGAAATTGTGCTTCGTGCAACATAATTCTGGGTGCCATTTACAAACCATAAGTGCTAATGACTCCATTCCATTTTGTGGTTGTAGGGACTGTTGATTGGAGTACATTAAAACAAACCTGATCTCTCTAGGACATTCAGAAGCCAAGTTATAAGCCCACAATTGTGTAACTGGACTACTTCTTTAAATTGACACCAGATCCGGTGACCTTTGGGACATGGTTTGACCCCCGTAGGAAAGTGCTATCATCATGAAACATTCGGATCACTTACAACTCAATAGATTCTACCTTCCTGTAACGTTTCAGCCTGACTGGACCTTGTTTTCACACAAATGAACCCAGAATGATGTGAAATTGTGCTTCGTGCAACATAATTCTGGGTGCCATTTACAAACCATAAGTGCTAATGACTCCATTCCTTTTTGTGGTTGTAGGGGCTTTTGATTGGAGTACACTAAAACAAACCTAACCTCTCTAGGACATTCAGAAGCCAAGTTATAAGCCCACAAAGGTGTAACTGGACTACTTTAAAATGACACCAGGCCCGGTGACCTTTGGGACATGTTTTTACCCCCTATAGGAATGTGCGATCATCTTGAAACGTTCAGATCACTTACAACTCAATAGATTCTACCTTCTTGTAGCGTTTCAGCCTGATTGGACCTTGTTTTCACACAAATGGACCCAGAATGATGTGAAATTGTGCTTCGTGCAACATAATTCTGGGTGCCATTTAAAAACCATAAGTGCTAATGACTCCATTCCTTTTTGTGGTTGTAGGTGCTGTTGATTGGAGTACATTAAAACAAACCTGATCTCTCTAGAACATTCAGAAGCCAAGTCATAAGCCCACAAATGTGTAACTGGACTACTTCTTTAAATTGACACCAGATCCGGTGACCTTTGGGACAGGGTTTGACCCCCTTAGGAAAGTGCTATCATCATGAAACGTTCAGATCACTTACAACTCAATATATTCTACCTTCCTGTAACGTTTCAGCCTGACTGGACCTTGTTTTCACACAAATGAACCCAGAATGATGTGAAATTGTGCTTCGTGCATTATAATTCTGGGTGCCATTTAAAAACCATAAGTGCTAATGACTCCATTCCTTTTTGTGGTTGTAGGGGCGGTTGATTGGAGTACATTAAAACAAACCTGATCTCTCTAGGACATTCAGAAGCCAAGTTATAAGCCCACAAATGTGTAACTGGACTAATTCTTTAAATTGACACCAGATCCGGTGACCTTTGGGACATGGTTTGACCCCCTTAAGAAAGTGCTACCATCATGAAACGTTCAGATCACTTGCAACTCAATAGATTCTACCTTCCTGTAACGTTTCAGCCTGACTGGACCTTGTTTTCACACAAATGGACCCAGAATGAAGTGAAATTGAGCTTCGTGCAACATAATTCTGGGTGCCATTTACAAACCATAAGTGCTAATGACTCCATTCCTTTTTATGGTTGTAGGGGCTGTTGATTGGAGTACATTAAAACAAACCTGATCTCTCTAGGACATTCAGAAGCCAAGTTATAAGCCCACAAATGTGTAACTGGACTACTTCTTTAAATTGACACCAGATCCGGTGACCTTTGGGACATGGTTTGACCCCCTATAGGAATGTGCGATCACCATGAAACGTTCAGATCACTTACAACTCATTAGATTCTACCTTCTTGTAACGTTTCAGCCTGATTGGACCTTGTTTTCACACAAATGGACCCAGAATGATGTGAAATTGTGCTTCGTGCAACATAATTCTGGGTGCCACTTACAAACCATAAGTGCTAATGACTCCATTCCTTTTTGTGGTTGTAGGGGCTGTTGATTGGAGTACATTAAAACAAACCTGATCTCTCTAGGACATTCAGAAGCCAAGTTATAAGCCCACAAATGTCTAACTGGACTACTTCTTTAAATTGACACCAGATCCGGTGACCTTTGGGACATGGTTTGACCCCCTTAGGAAAGTGCTATCATCATGAAACGTTCAGATCACTTACAACTCAATAGATTCTACCTTCCTGTAACGTTTCAGCCTGACTGGACCTTGTTTTCACACAAATGGACCCAGAATGAAGTGAAATTGTGCTTCGTGCAACATAATTCTGGGTGCCATTTACAAACCATAAGTGCTAATGACTCCATTCCTTTTTGTGGTTGTAGGGGCTGTTGACTGGAGTACATTAAAACAAACCTGATCTCTCTAGGACATTCAGAAGCCAAGTTATAAGCCCACAAATGTGTAACTGGACTACTTCTTTAAATTGACACCAGATCCGGTGACCTTTGGGACATGGTTTGACCCCCTTGGGAAAGTGCTATCATCATGAAACGTTCAGATCACTTACAACTCAATAGATTCTACCTTCTTGTAACGTTTCAGCCTGATTGGACCTTGTTTTCACACAAATGAACCCAGAATGATGTGAAATTGTGCTTCAAGCAACATAATTCTGGGTGCCATTTACAAACCATAAGTGCTAATGACTCCATTCCTTTTTGTGGTTGTAGGGGCTGTTGATTGGAGTACACTAAAACAAACCTGATCTCTCTAGGACATTCAGAAGCCAAGTTATAAGCCCACAAAGGTGTAACTGGACTACTTCTTTAAAGTGACACCAGGCCCGGTGACCTTTGGGACATGGTTTGACCCCCTATAGGAATGTGCGATCATCATGAAACGTTCAGATCACTTACAACTCAATAGATTCTACCTTCTTGTAACGTTTCAGCCTGATTGGACCTTGTTTTCACACAAATGGACCCAGAATGATGTGAAATTGTGCTTCGTGCAACATAATTCTGGGTGCCATTTACAAACCATAAGTGCTAATGACTCCATTCCTTTTTGTGGTTGTAGGGGCTGTTGATTGGAGTACATTAAAACAAACCTGATCTCTCAAGGACATTCAGAAGCCAAGTTATAAGCCCACAAATGTGTAACTGGACTACTTCTTTAAATTGACACCAGATCCGGTGACCTTTGGGACATGGTTTGACCCCCTTAGGAAAGTGCAATCATCATGAAACGTTCAGATCACTTACAACTCAATAGATTCTACCTTCCTGTAACGTTTCAGCCTGACTGGACCTTGTTTTCACACAAATGAACCCAGAATGATGTGAAATTGTGCTTCGTGCAACATAATTCTGGGTGCCATTTAAAAACCATAAGTGCTAATGACTCCATTCCTTTTTGTGGTTGTAGGGGCTGTTGATTGGAGTATACTAAAACAAACCTGATCTCTCTAGGACATTCAGAAGCCAAGTTATAAGCCCACAAATGTGTAACTGGACTACTTCTTTAAATTGACACCAGATCCGGTGACCTTTGGGACATGGTTTGACCCCCGTAGGAAAGTGCTATCATCTTGAAACGTTCAGATCACTTACAACTCAATAGATTCTACCTTCCTGTAACGTTTCAGCCTGATTGGACATTGTTTTCACACAAATGAACCCAGAATAATGTGAAATTGTGCTTCGTGCAACATAATTCTGGGTGCCATTTACAAACCATAAGTGCTAATGACTCCATTCCTTTTTGTGGTTGTAGGGGCTTTTGATTGGAGTACACTAAAACAAACCTAACCTTTCTAGGACATTCAGAAGCCAAGTTATAAGCCCACAAAGGTGTAACTGGACTACTCTAAAGTGACACCAGGCCCGGTGACCTTTGGGACATGTTTTTACCCCCTATAGGAAGGTGCGATCATCTTGAAACGTTCAGATCACTTACAACTCAATAGATTCTACCTTCCTGTAACGTTTCAGCCTGATTGGACCTTGTTTTCACACAAATGGACCCAGAATGATGTGAAATTTTGCTTCGTGCAACATAATTCTGGGTGCCATTTAAAAACCATAAGTGCTAATGACTCCATTCCTTTTTGTGGTTGTAGGGGCTGTTGATTGGAGTATACTAAAACAAACCTGATCTCTCTAGGACATTCAGAAGCCAAGTTATAAGCCCACAAATGTGTAACTGGACTACTTCTTTAAATTGACACCAGATCCGGTGACCTTTGGGACATGGTTTGACCCCCTTAGGAAAGTGCTATCATCTTGAAACGTTCAGATCACTTACAACTCAATAGATTATACCTTCCTGTAACGTTTCAGCCTGATTGGACCTTGTTTTCACACAAATGGACCCAGAATAATGTGAAATTGTGCTTCGTGCAACATAATTCTGGGTGCCATTTACAAACCATAAGTGCTAATGACTCCATTCCTTTTTGTGGTTGTAGGGGCTGTTGATTGGAGTACACTAAAAAAAACCTGACCTCTCTAGGACATTCAGAAGCCAAGTTATAAGACCACAAAGGTGTAACTGGACTACTTCTTTAAAGTGACACCAGGCCCGGTGACCTTTGGGACATGGTTTGACCCCCTATAGGAATGTGCGATCATCATGAAACGTTCAGATCACTTACAACTCAATAGATTCTACCTTCTTGTAACGTTTCAGCCTGATTGGACCTTGTTTTCACACAAATGGACCCAGAATGATGTGAAATTGTGCTTCGTGCAACATAATTCTGGGTGCCATTTACAAACCATAAGTGCTAATGACTCCATTCCTTTTTGTGGTTGTAGGGGCTGTTGATTGGAGTACATTAAAACAAACCTGATCTCTCTAGGACATTCAGAAGCCAAGTTATAAGCCCACAAATGTGTAACTGGACTACTTCTTTAAATTGACACCAGATCCGGTGACCTTTGGGACATGGTTTGACCCCCTTAGGAAAGTGCTGTCATCATGAAACGTTCAGATCACTTACAACTCAATAGATTCTACCTTCCTGTATCGTTTGAGCCTGATTGGACCTTGTTTTCACACAAATGAACCCAGAATGATGTGAAATTGTGCTTCGTGCAACATAATTCTGGGTGCCATTTACAAACCATAAGTGCTAATGACTCCATTCCTTTTTGTGGTTGTAGGGGCTGTTGATTGGAGTACATTAAAACAAACCTGATCTCTCTAGGACATTCAGAAGCCAAGTTATAAGCCCACAAATGTGTAACTGGATTACTTCTTTAAATTGACACCAGATCCGGTGACCTTTGGGACATGGTTTGACCCCCTTAGGAAAGTGCTATCATCATGAAACGTTCAGATCACGTACAACTCAATAGATTCTACCTTCCTGTAACGTTTCAGCCTGATTGGATCTTGTTTTCACACAAATGAACCCAGAATGATGTGAAATTGTGCTTCGTGCAACATAATTCTGGGTGCCATTTAAAAACAATAAGTGCTAATGACTCCATTCCTTTTTGTGGTTGTAGGGGCTGTTGATTGGAGTACACTAAAACAAACCTGATCTCTCTAGGACATTCAGAAGCCAAGTTATAAGCCCACAAATGTGTAACTGGACTACTTCTTTAAATTGACACCAGATCCGGTGACCTTTGGGACATGGTTTGACCCCCTTAGGAAAGTGCTATCATCATGAAACGTTCAGATCACTTACAACTCAATAGATTCTACCTTCCTTTTACATTTCTGCCTGATTGGACCTTGTTTTCACACAAATGAACCCAGAATGATGTGAAATTGTGTTTCGTGCAACATAATTCTGGGTGCCATTTACAAACCATAAGTGCTAATGACTCCATTCCTTTTTGTGGTTGTAGGGGCTTTTGATTGGAGTACACTAAAACAAACCTAACCTCTCTAGGATATTCAGAAGCAAAGTTATAAGCCCACAAAGGTGTAACTGGACTACTTCTTTAAAGTGACACCAGGCCCGGTGACCTTTGGGACATGGTTTTACCCCTTATAGGAATGTGTGATCATCTTGAAACGTTCAGATCACTTACAACACAATAGATTCTACCTTCTTGTAGCGTTTCAGCCTGATTGGACCTTGTTTTCACACAAATGAACCCAGAATGATGTGAAATTGTGCTTTGTGCAACATAATTCTGGGTGCCTTTTAAAAACCATAAGGGCTAATGACTCCATTCCTTTTTGTGGTTGTAGGGGCTGTTGATTGGAGTACACTAAAACAAACCTGATCTCTCTAGGACATTCAGAAGCCAAGTTATAAGCCCACAAATGTGTAACTGGACTACTTCTTTAAATTGACACCAGATCCGGTGACATTTGGGACATGGCTTGACCCCCTTAGGAAAGTGCTATCATCATGAAACGTTCAGATCACTTACAACTCAATAGATTCTACCTTCCTGTAACGTTTCTGCCTGATTGGACCTTGTTTTCACACAAATGAACCCAGAATGATGTGAAATTGTGCTTCGTGCAACATAATTCTGGGTGCCATTTACAAACCATAAGTGCTAGTGACTCCATTCCTTTTTGTGGTTGTAGGGGCTTTTGATTGGAGTACACTAAAACAAACCTAACCTCTCTAGGACATTCAGAAGCCAAGTTATAAGCCCACAAAGGTGTAACTGGACTACTTCTTTAAAGTGACACCAGGCCCGGTGACCTTTGGGACATGGTTTTACCCCCTATAGGAATGTGCGATCATCTTGAAACGTTCAGATCACTTACAACTCAATAGATTCTATCTTCTTGTAGCGTTTCAGCCTGATTGGACCTTGGTTTCACACAAATGAACCCAGAATGATGTGAAATTGTGCTTCGTGCAACATAATTCTGGGTGCCATTTAAAAACCATAAGGGCTAATGACTCCATTCCTTTTTGTGGTTGTAGGGGCTGTTGATTGGAGTACACTAAAACAAACCTGATCTCTCTAGGACATTCAGAAGCCAAGTTATAAGCCCACAAATGTGTAACTGGACTACTTCTTTAAATTGACACCAGATCCGGTGACATTTGGGACATGGCTTGACCCCCTTAGGAAAGTGCTATCATCATGAAACGTTCAGATCACTTACAACTCAATAGATTCTACCTTCCTGTAACGTTTCAGCCTGATTGGATCTTGTTTTCACACAAATGAACCCAGAATGATGTGAAATTGTGCTTCGTGCAACATAACTCTGGGTGCCATTTAAAAACAATAAGTGCTAATGACTCCATTCCTTTTTGTGGTTGTAGGGGCTGTTGATTGGAGTACACTAAAACAAACCTGATCTCTCTAGGACATTCAGAAGCCAAGTTATAAGCCCACAAATGTGTAACTGGACTACTTCTTTAAATTGACACCAGATCCGGTGACCTTTGGGACATGGTTTGACCCCCTTAGGAAAGTGCTATCATCATGAAACGTTCAGATCACTTACAACTCAATAGATTCTACCTTCCTTTTACATTTCTGCCTGATTGGACCTTGTTTTCACACAAATGAACCCAGAATGATGTGAAATTGTGTTTCGTGCAACATAATTCTGGGTGCCATTTAAAAACCATAAGTGCTAATGACTCCATTCCTTTTTGTGGTTGTAGGGGCTTTTGATTGGAGTACACTAAAACAAACCTAACCTCTCTAGGATATTCAGAAGCAAAGTTATAAGCCCACAAAGGTGTAACTGGACTACTTCTTTAAAGTGACACCAGGCCCGGTGACCTTTGGGACATGGTTTTACCCCCTATAGGAATGTGTGATCATCTTGAAACGTTCAGATCACTTACAACACAATAGATTCTACCTTCTTGTAGCGTTTCAGCCTGATTGGACCTTGTTTTCACACAAATGAACCCAGAATGATGTGAAATTGTGCTTTGTGCAACATAATTCTGGGTGCCTTTTAAAAACCATAAGGGCTAATGACTCCATTCCTTTTTGTGGTTGTAGGGGCTGTTGATTGGAGTACACTAAAACAAACCTGATCTCTCTAGGGCATTCAGAAGCCAAGTTATAAGCCCACAAATGTGTAACTGGACTACTTCTTTAAATTGACACCAGATCCGGTGACATTTGGGACATGGCTTGACCCCCTTAGGAAAGTGCTATCATCATGAAACGTTCAGATCACTTACAACTCAATAGATTCTACCTTCCTGTAACGTTTCTGCCTGATTGGACCTTGTTTTCACACAAATGAACCCAGAATGATGTGAAATTGTGCTTCGTGCAACATAATTCTGGGTGCCATTTACAAACCATAAGTGCTAGTGACTCCATTCCTTTTTGTGGTTGTAGGGGCTTTTGATTGGAGTACACTAAAACAAACCTAACCTCTCTAGGACATTCAGAAGCCAAGTTATAAGCCCACAAAGGTGTAACTGGACTACTTCTTTAAAGTGACACCAGGCCTGGTGACCTTTGGGACATGGTTTTACCCCCTATAGGAATGTGCGATCATCTTGAAACGTTCAGATCACTTACAACTCAATAGATTCTATCTTCTTGTAGCGTTTCAGCCTGATTGGACCTTGGTTTCACACAAATAAACCCAGAATGATGTGAAATTGTGCTTCGTGCAACATAATTCTGGGTGCCATTTAAAAACCATAAGGGCTAATGACTCCATTCCTTTTTGTGGTTGTAGGGGCTGTTGATTGGAGTACACTAAAACAAACCTGATCTCTCTAGGACATTCAGAAGCCAAGTTATAAGCCCACAAATGTGTAACTAGACTACATCTTTAAATTGACACCAGATCCGGTGACCTTTGGGACATGGTTTGACCCCCTTAGGAAAGTGCTATCATCATGAAACGTTCAGATAACTTACAACTCAATAGATTCTACCTTCCTGTAACGTTTCAGCCTGATTGTACCTTGTTTTCACACAAATGAACCCAGAATGATGTGAAATTGTGCTTCGTGCAACATAATTCTGGGTGCCATTTACAAACCATAAGTGCTAATGACTCCATTCCTTTTTGTGGTTGTAGGGGCTGTTGATTGGAGTACATTAAAACAAACCTGATCTCTCTAGGACATTCAGAAGGCAAGTTATAAGCCCACAAATGTGTAAGTGGACTACTTCTTTAAACTGACACCAGATCCGGTGACCTTTGGGACATGGTTTAACCCCCTTAGGAAAGTGCTATCATCATGAAACGTTCAGATCACTTACAACTCAATAGATTCTACCTTCCTGTATCGTTTGAGCCTGATTGGACCTTGTTTTCACACAAATGAACCCAGAATGATGTGAAATTGTGCTTCGTGCAACATAATTCTGGGTGCCATTTACAAACCATAAGTGCTAATGACTCCATTCCTTTTTGTGGTTGTAGGGGCTGTTGATTGGAGTACATTAAAACAAACCTGATCTCTCTAGGACATTCAGAAGGCAAGTTATAAGCCCACAAATGTGTAAGTGGACTACTTCTTTAAACTGACACCAGATCCGGTGACCTTTGGGACATGGTTTAACCCCCTTAGGAAAGTGCTATCATCATGAAACGTTCAGATCACTTACAACTCAATAGATTCTACCTTCCTGTATCGTTTGAGCCTGATTGGACCTTGTTTTCACACAAATGAACCCAGAATGATGTGAAATTGTGCTTCGTGCAACATAATTCTGGGTGCCATTTACAAACCATAAGTGCTAATGACTCCATTCCTTTTTGTGGTTGTAGGGGCTGTTGATTGGAGTACATTAAAACAAACCTGATCTCTCTAGGACATTCAGAAGCCAAGTTATAAGCCCACAAATGTGTAACTGGACTAGTTCTTTAAATTGACACCAGATCCGGTGACCTTTGGGACATGGTTTGACCCCCTTAGGAAAGTGCTATCATCATGAAACGTTCAGATCACTTACAACTCAATAGATTCTACCTTCCTGTAACGTTTCAGCCTGATTGGATCTTGTTTTCACACAAATGAACCCAGAATGATGTGAAATTGTGCTTCGTGCAACATAATTCTGGGTGCCATTTACAAACCATAAGTGCTAATGACTCCATTCCTTTTTGTGGTTGTAGGGGCTGTTGATTGGAGTACATTAAAACAAACCTGATCTCTCTAGGACATTCAGAAGCCAAGTTATAAGCCCACAAATGTGTAACTGGACTACTTCTTTAAATTGACACCAGATCCGGTGACCTTTGGGACATGGTTTGACCCCCTTAGGAAAGTGCTATCATCATGAAACGTTCAGATCACTTACAACTCAAAAGATTCTACCTTCCTGTAACGTTTCAGCCTGATTGGACCTTGTTTTCACACAAATGGACCCAGAATGAAGTGAAATTGTGCTTCGTGCAACATAATTCTGGGTGCCATTTACAAACCATAAGTGCTAATGACTCCATTCCTTTTTGTGGTTGTAGGGGCTGTTGATTGGAGTACATTAAAACAAACCTGATCTCTCTAGGACATTCAGAAGCCAAGTTATAAGCCCACAAATGTGTAACTGGACTACTTCTTTAAATTGCCACCAGATCCGGTGACCTTTGGGACATGGTTTGACCCCCTTAGGAAAGTGCTATCATCATGAAACGTTCAGATCACTTACAACTCAAAAGATTCTACCTTCCTGTAACGTTTCAGCCTGATTGGACCTTGTTTTCACACAAATGGACCCAGAATGAAGTGAAATTGTGCTTCGTGCAACATAATTCTGGGTGCCATTTACAAACCATAAGTGCTAATGACTCCATTCCTTTTTGTGGTTGTAGGGGCTGTTGATTGGAGTACATTAAAACAAACCTGATCTCTCTAGGACATTCAGAAGCCAAGTTATAAGCCCACAAATGTGTAACTGGACTACTTCTTTAAATTGATACCAGATCCGGTGACCTTTGGGACATGGTTTAACCCCCTTAGGAAAGTGCTATCATCATGAAACGTTCAGATCACTTACAAGTCAATAGATTCTACCTTCCTGTAACGTTTCAGCCTGATGTGATCTTGTTTTCACACAAATGAACCCAGAATGATGTGAAAATGTGCTTCGTGCAACATAATTCTGGGTGCCATTTAAAAACCAGAAGTGCTAATGACTCCATTCCTTTTTGTGGTTGTAGGGGCTGTTGATTGGAGTACACTAAAACAAACCTGATCTCTCTAGGACATTCAGAAGCCAAGTTATAAGCCCACAAATGTGTAGATGGACTACTTCTTTAAATTGACACCAGATCCGGTGACCTTTGGGACATGGTTTGACCCCCATAGGAAAGAGCTATCTTCATGAAACGTTCAGATCACTTACAACTCAATAGATTCTACCTTCCTGTAACGTTTCAGCCTGATTGGACCTTGTTTTCACACAAATGGACCCAGAATGAAGTGAAATTGTGCTTCGTGCAACATAATTCTGGGTGCCATTTACAAACCATAAGTGCTAATGACTCCATTCCTTTTTGTGGTTGTAGGGGCTGTTGATTGGAGTACATTAAAACAAACCTGATCTCTCTAGGACATTCAGAAGCCAAGTTATAAGCCCACAAATGTGTAACTGGACTACTTCTTTAAACTGACACCAGATCCGGTGACCTTTGGGACATGGTTTGACCCCCTTAGGAAAGTGCTATCATCATGAAACGTTCAGATCACTTACAACTCAATACATTCTACCTTCCTGTAACGTTTCAGCCTGATTGGACCTTGTTTTCACACAAATGAACCCAGAATGATGTGAAATTGTGCTTCGTGCAACATAATTATGGGTGCCATTTACAAACCATAAGTGCTAATGACTCCATTCCTTTTTGTGGTTGTAGGGGCTGTTGATTGGAGTACATTAAAACAAACCTGATCTCTCTAGGACATTCAGAAGCCAAGTTATAAGCCCACAAATGTGTAACTGGACTACTTCTTTAAATAGACACCAGATCCGGTGACCTTTGGGACATGGTTTGACCCCCTTAGGAAAGTGCTATCATCATGAAACGTTCAGATAACTTACAACTCAATAGATTCTACCTTCCTGTAACGTTTCAGCCTGATTGGACCTTGTTTTCACACAAATGGACCCAGAATGTAGTGAAATTGTGCTTCGTGCAACATAATTCTGGGTGCCATTTACAAACCATAAGTGCTAATGACTCCATTCCATTTTGTGGTTGTAGGGACTGTTGATTGGAGTACATTAAAACAAACCTGATCTCTCTTGGACATTCAGAAGCCAAGTTATAAGCCCACAATTGTGTAACTGGACTACTTCTTTAAATTGACACCAGATCCGGTGACCTTTGGGACATGGTTTGACCCCCGTAGGAAAGTGCTATCATCATGAAACGTTCGGATCACTTACTTCTCAATAGATTCTACCTTCCTGTAACGTTTCAGCCTGACTGGACCTTGTTTTCACACAAATGAAACCAGAATGATGTGAAATTGTGCTTCGTGCAACATAATTCTGGGTGCCATTTACAAACCATAAGTGCTAATGACTCCATTCCTTTTTGTGGTTGTAGGGGCTTTTGATTGGAGTACACTAAAACAAACCTAACCTCTCTAGGACATTCAGAAGCCAAGTTATAAGCCCACAAAGGTGTAACTGGACTACTTTAAAGTGACACCAGGCCCGGTGACCTTTGGGACATGTTTTTACCCCCTATAGGAATGTGCGATCATCTTGAAACGTTCAGATCACTTACAACTCAATAGATTCTACCTTCTTGTAGCGTTTCAGCCTGATTGGACCTTGTTTTCACACAAATGGACCCAGAATGATGTGAAATTGTGCTTCGTGCAACATAATTCTGGGTGCCATTTAAAAACCATAAGTGCTAATTACTCCATTCCTTTTTGTGGTTGTAGGTGCTGTTGATTGGAGTACATTAAAACAAACCTGATGTCTCTAGAACATTC
The DNA here is from genome assembly GCF_043380555.1 of Nothobranchius furzeri. NCBI lineage: Eukaryota > Metazoa > Chordata > Actinopteri > Cyprinodontiformes > Nothobranchiidae > Nothobranchius > Nothobranchius furzeri. The sequence goes on from NC_091754.1 coordinate 6,588,820, forward strand.
AGAAGCCAAGTTATAAGCCCACAAATGTGTAACTGGACTACTTCTTTAAATTGACACCAGATCCGGTGACCTTTGGGACAGGGTTTGACCCCCTTAGGAAAGTGCTATCATCATGAAACGTTCAGATCACTTACAACTCAATAGATTCTACCTTCCTGTAACGTTTCAGCCTGACTGGACCTTGTTTTCACACAAATGAACCCAGAATGATGTGAAATTGTGCTTCGTGCAACATAATTCTGGGTGCCATTTAAAAACCATAAGTGCTAATGACTCCATTCCTTTTTGTGGTTGTAGGGGCTGTTGATTGGAGTACATTAAAACAAACCTGATCTCTCTAGGACATTCAGAAGCCAAGTTATAAGCCCACAAATGTGTAACTGGACTAATTCTTTAAATTGACACCAGATCCGGTGACCTTTGGGACATGGTTTGACCCCCTTAGGAAAGTGCTACCATCATGAAACGTTCAGATCACTTACAACTCAATAGATTCTACCTTCCTGTAACGTTTCAGCCTGACTGGACCTTGTTTTCACACAAATGGACCCAGAATGAAGTGAAATTGAGCTTCGTGCAACATAATTCTGGGTGCCATTTACAAACCATAAGTGCTAATGACTCCATTCCTTTTTGTGGTTGTAGGGGCTGTTGATTGGAGGACATTAAAACAAACCTGATCTCTCTAGGACATTCAGAAGCCAAGTTATAAGCCCACAAATGTGTAACTGGACTACTTCTTTAAATTGACACCAGATCCGGTGACCTTTGGGACAGGGTTTGACCCCCTTAGGAAAGTGCTATCATCATGAAACGTTCAGATCACTTACAACTCAATAGATTCTACCTTCCTGTAACGTTTCAGCCTGACTGGACCTTGTTTTCACACAAATGAACCCAGAATGATGTGAAATTGTGCTTCGTGCAACATAATTCTGGGTGCCATTTAAAAACCATAAGTGCTAATGACTCCATTCCTTTTTGTGGTTGTAGGGGCTGTTGATTGGAGTACATTAAAACAAACCTGATCTCTCTAGGACATTCAGAAGCCAAGTTAGAAGCCCACAAATGTGTAACTAGACTAATTCTTTAAATTGACACCAGATCCGGTGACCTTTGGGACATGGTTTGACCCCCTTAGGAAAGTGCTACCATCATGAAACGTTCAGATCACTTACAACTCAATAGATTCTACCTTCCTGTAACGTTTCAGCCTGACTGGACCTTGTTTTCACACAAATGGACCCAGAATGAAGTGAAATTGAGCTTCGTGCAACATAATTCTGGGTGCCATTTACAAACCATAAGTGCTAATGACTCCATTCCTTTTTGTGGTTGTAGGGGCTGTTGATTGGAGTACATTAAAACAAACCTGATCTCTCTAGGACATTCAGAAGCCAAGTTATAAGCCCACAAATGTGTAACTGGACTACTTCTTTAAATTGACACCAGATCCGGTGACCTTTGGGACATGGTTTGACCCCCTTAGGAAAGTGCTATCATCATGAAACGTTCAGATCACTTACAACTCAATAGATTCTACCTTCCTGTAACGTTTCAGCCTGACTGGACCTTGTTTTCACACAAATGGACCCAGAATGAAGTGAAATTGTGCTTCGTGCAACATAATTCTGGGTGCCATTTACAAACCATAAGTGCTAATGACTCCATTCCTTTTTGTGGTTGTAGGGGCTGTTGATTGGAGTACATTAAAGCAAACCTGATCTCTCTAGGACATTCATAAGCCAAGTTATAAGCCCACAAATGTGTAACTGGACTACTTCTTTAAATTGACACCAGATCCGGTGACCTTTGGGACATGGTTTGACCCCCTTGGGAAAGTGCTATCATCATGAAACGTTCAGATCACTTACAACTCAATAGATTCTACCTTCTTGTAACGTTTCAGCCTGATTGGACCTTGTTTTCACACAAATGAACCCAGAATGATGTGAAATTGTGCTTAGTGCAACATAATTCTGGGTGCCATTTACAAACCATAAGTGCTAATGACTCCATTCCTTTTTGTGGTTGTAGGGGCTGTTGATTGGAGTACACTAAAACAAACCTGATCTCTCTAGGACATTCAGAAGCCAAGTTATAAGCCCACAAAGGTGTAACTGGACTACTTATTTAAAGTGACACCAGGCCCGGTGACCTTTGGGACATGGTTTGACCCCCTATAGGAATGTGCGATCATCATGAAATGTTCAGATCACTTACAACTCAATAGATTCTACCTTCTTGTAACGTTTCAGCCTGATTGGACCTTGTTTTCACACAAATGGACCCAGAATGATGTGAAATTGTGCTTCGTGCAACATAATTCTGGGTGCCATTTACAAACCATAAGTGCTAATGACTCCATTCCTTTTTGTGGTTGTAGGGGCTGTTGATTGGAGTACATTAAAACAAACCTGATCTCTCAAGGACATTCAGAAGCCAAGTTATAAGCCCACAAAGGTGTAACTGGACTACTTCTTTAAATTGACACCAGATCCGGTGACCTTTGGAACATGGTTTGACCCCCTTAGGAAAGTGCTATCATCATGAAACGTTCAGATCACTTACAACTCAATAGATTCTACCTTCCTGTAACGTTTCAGCCTGACTGGACCTTTTTTTCACACAAATGAACCCAGAATTATGTGAAATTGTGCTTCGTGCAACATAATTCTGGGTGCCATTTAAAAACCATAAGTGCTAATGACTCCATTCCTTTTTGTGGTTGTAGGGGCTGTTGATTGGAGTATACTAAAACAAACCTGATCTCTCTAGGACATTCAGAAGCCAAGTTATAAGACCACAAAGGTGTAACTGGACTACTTCTTTAAAGTGACACCAGGCCCGGTGACCTTTGGGACATGGTTTGACCCCCTATAGGATTGTGCGATCATCATGAAACGTTCAGATCACTTACAACTCAATAGATTCTACCTTCTTGTAACGTTTCAGCCTGATTGGACCTTGTTTTCACACAAATGGACCCGGAATGATGTGAAATTGTGCTTCGTGAAACATAATTATGGGTGCCATTTAAAAACCATAAGTGCTAATGACTCCATTCCTTTTTGTGGTTGTAGGGGCTGTTGATTGGAGTACACTAAAACAAACCTGACCTCTCTAGGACATTCAGAAGCCAAGTTATAAGCCCACAAATGTGTAACTGGACTACTTCTTTAAACTGACACCAGATCCGGTGACCTTTGGGACATGGTTTGACCCCCTTAGGAAAGTGCTATCATCATGAAACGTTCAGATCACTTACAACTCAATAGATTCTACCTTCCTGTAACGTTTCAGCCTGATTGGACCTTGTTTTCACACAAATGAACCCAGAATGATGTGAATTTGTGCTTCGTGCAACATAATTCTGGGTGCCATTTACAAACCATAAGTGCTAATGACTCCATTCCTTTTTGTGGTTGTAGGGGCTGTTGATTGGAGTACATTAAAACAAGCCTGATCTCTCTAGGACATTCAGAAGCCAAGTTATAAGCCCACAAATGTGTAACTGGACTACTTCTTTAAATTGACACCAGATCCGGTGACCTTTGGGACATGGTTTGACCCCCTTAGGAAAGTGCTATCATCATGAAACGTTCAGATCACTTACAACTTAATAGATTCTACCTTCCTGTAACGTTTCAGCCTGACTGGACCTTGTTTTCACACAAATGAACCCAGAATGATGTGAAATTGTGCTTCGTGCAACATAAATCTGGGTGCCATTTAAAAACCATAAGTGCTAATGACTCCATTCCTTTTTGTGGTTGTAGGGGCTGTTGATTGGAGTATACTAAAACAAACCTGATCTCTCTAGGACATTCAGAAGCCAAGTTATAAGCCCACAAATGTGTAACTGGACTACTTCTTTAAATTGACACCAGATCCGGTGACCTTTGGGACATGGTTTGACCCCCTTAGGAAAGTGCTATCATCTTGAAACGTTCAGATCACATACAACTCAATAGATTCTACCTTCCTGTAACGTTTCAGCCTGATTGGACCTTGTTTTCACACAAATGGACCCAGAATGATGTGAAATTGTGCTTCGTGCAACATAATTCTGGGTGCCATTTACAAACCATAAGTGCTAAAGACTCCATTCCTTTTTGTGGTTGTAGGGGCTGTTTATTGGAGTACACTAAAACAAACCTGACCTCTCTAGGACATTCAGAAGCCAAGTTATAAGCCCAAAAAGGTGTAACTGGACTACTTCTTTAAAGTGACACCAGGCCCGGTGACCTTTGGGACATGTTTTTACCCCCTATAGGAATGTGCGATCATCTTGAAACGTTCAGATCACTTACAACTCAATAGATTCTACCTTTTTGTAACGTTTCAGCCTGATTGGACCTTGTTTTCACACAAATGGACCCAGAATGATGTGAAATTGTGCTTCGTGCAACATAGTTCTGGGTGCCATTTACAAACCATAAGTGCTAATGACTCCATTCCTTTTTGTGGTTGTAGGGGCTGTTGATTGGAGTACACTAAAACAAACCTGATCTCTCTAGGACATTCAGAAGCCAAGTTATAAGCCCACAAATGTGTAACTGGACTACTTTAAATTGACACCAGATCCGGTGACCTTTGGGACATGGTTTGACCCCCTTAGGAAAGCGCTATCATCATGAAACGTTCAGATCACTTACAACTCAATAGATTCTACCTTCCTGTAATGTTTCAGCCTGATTGGACCTTGTTTTCACACAAATGAACCCAGAATGATGTGAAATTGTGCTTCGTGCAACATAATTCTGGGTGCCATTTAAAAACCATAAGTGCTAATGACTCCATTCCTTTTTGTGGTTATAGGGGCTGTTGATTGGAGTATACTAAAACAAACCTGATCTCTCTAGGACATTCAGAAGCCAAGTTATAAGCCCACAAATGGGTAACTGGACTACTTCTTTAAATTGACACCAGATCCGGTGACCTTTGGGACATGGTTTGACCCCCGTAGGAAAGTGCTATCATCATGAAACGTTCAGATCACTTACAACTCAATAGATTCTACCTTCCTGTAACGTTTCAGCCTGATTGGACCTTGTTTTCACACAAATGGACCCAGAATGAAGTGAAATTGTGCTTCGTGCAACATAATTCTGGGTGCCATTTACAAACCATAAGTGCCAATGACTCCATTCCTTTTTGTGGTTGTAGGGGCTGTTGATTGGAGTACACTAAAACAAACCTGATCTCTCTAGGACATTCAGAAGCCAAGTTATAAGCCCACAAAGGTGTAACTGGACTACTTCTTTAAAGTGACACCAGGCCCGGTGACCTTTGGGACATGGTTTGACCCCCTTAGGAAAGTGCTATCATCATGAAACGTTCAGATCACTTACAACTCAATAGATTCTACCTTCCTGTAACGTTTCAGCCTGATTGGACGTTGTTTTCACACAAATGAACCCAGAATGATGTGAAATTGTGCTTCGTGCAACATAATTCTGGGTGCCATTTAAAAACCATAAGTGCTAATGACTCCATTCCTTTTTGTGGTTGTAGGGGCTGTTGATTGGAGTACACTAAAACAAACCTGATCTCTTTAGGACATTCAGAAGCCAAGTTCTAAGCCCTCAAAGGTGTAACTGGACTACTTCTTTAAATTGACACCAGATCCGGTGACCTTTGGGACATGGTTTGACCCCCGTAGGAAAGTGCTATCATCTTGAAACGTTCAGATCACTTACAACTCAATAGATTCTACCTTCCTGTAACGTTTCAGCCTGATTGGACCTTGTTTTCACACAAATGAACCCAGAATAATGTGAAATTGTGCTTCGTGCAACATAATTCTGGGTGCCATTTACAAACCATAAGTGCTAATGACTCCATTCCTTTTTGTGGTTGTAGGGGCTGTTGATTGGAGTACACTAAAAAAAACCTGACCTCTCTAGGACATTCAGAAGCCAAGTTATAAGACCACAAAGGTGTAACTGGACTACTTCTTTAAAGTGACACCAGGCCCGGTGACCTTTGGGACATGGTTTGACCCCCTATAGGAATGTGCGATCATCATGAAACGTTCAGATCACTTACAACTCAATAGATTCTACCTTCTTGTAACGTTTCAGCCTGATTGGACCTTGTTTTCACACAAATTGACCCAGAATGATGTGAAATTGTGCTTCGTGCAACATAATTCTGGGTGCCATTTAAAAACCATAAGTGCTAATGACTCCATTCCTTTTTGTGGTTGTAGGGGCTGTTGATTGGAGTACACTAAAACAAACCTGACCTCTCTAGGACATTCAGAAGCCAAGTTATAAGCACACAAATGTGTAACTGGACTACTTCTTTAAAGTGACACCAGATCCGGTGACCTTTAGGACATGGTTTGACCCCCTTAGGAAAGTGCTATCATCATGAAACGTTCAGATCACTTACAACTCAATAGATTCTACCTTCCTGTAACGTTTCAGCCTGATTGGACCTTGTTTTCACACAAATGAACCCAGAATGATGTGAATTTGTGCTTCGTGCAACATAATTCTGGGTGCCATTTACAAACCATAAGTGCTAATGACTCCATTCCTTTTTGTGATTGTAGGGGCTGTTGATTGGAGTACATTAAAACAAACCTGATCTCTCTAGGACAATCAGAAGCCAAGTTATAAGCCCACAAATGTGTAACTGGACTACTTCTTTAAATTGACACCAGATCCGGTGACCTTTGGGACATGGTTTGACCCCCTTAGGAAAGTGCTATCATCATGAAACGTTCAGATCACTTACAACTCAATAGATTCTACCTTCCTGTAACGTTTCAGCCTGACTGGACCTTGTTTTCACACAAATGAACCCAGAATGATGTGAAATTGTGCTTCGTGCAACATAATTCTGGGTGCCATTTAAAAACCATAAGTGCTAATGACTCCATTCCTTTTTGTGGTTGTAGGGGCTGTTGATTGGAGTATACTAAAACAAACCTGATCTCTCTAGGACATTCAGAAGCCAAGTTATAAGCCCACAAATGTGTAACTGGACTACTTCTTTAAATTGACACCAGATCCGGTGACCTTTGGGACATGGTTTGACCCCCTTAGGAAAGTGCTATCATCTTGAAACGTTCAGATCACATACAACTAAATAGATTCTAACATCCTGTAACGTTTCAGCCTGATTGGACCTTGTTTTCACACAAATGAACCCAGAATGATGTGAAATTGTGCTTCGTGCAACATAATTCTGGGTGCCATTTAAAAACCATAAGTGCTAATGACTCCATTCCTTTTTGTGGTTATAGGGGCTGTTGATTGGAGTATACTAAAACAAACCTGATCTCTCTAGGACATTCAAAAGCCAAGTTATAAGCCCACAAATGTGTAACTGGACTACTTCTTTAAATTGACACCAGATCCGGTGACCTTTGGGACATGGTTTGACCCCCGTAGGAAAGTGCTATCATCATGAAACGTTCAGATCACTTTCAACTCAATAGATTCTACCTTCCTGTAACGTTTCAGCCTGATTGGACCTTGTTTTCACACAAATGGACCCAGAATGATGTGAAATTGTGCTTCGTGCAACATAATTCTGGGTGCCATTTACAAACCATAAGTGCTAATGACTCCATTCCTTTTTGTGGTTGTAGGGGCTGTTGATTGGAGTACACTAAAACAAACCTGATCTCTCTAGGACATTCAGAAGCCAAGTTATAAGCCCACAAAGGTGTAACTGGACTACTTCTTTAAAGTGACACCAGGCCCGGTGACCTTTGGGACATGGTTTGACCCCCTTAGGAAAGTGCTATCATCATGAAACGTTCAGATCACTTACAACTCAATAGATTCTACCTTCCTGTAACGTTTCAGCCTGATTGGACGTTGTTTTCACACAAATGAACCCAGAATGATGTGAAATTGTGCTTCGTGCAACATAATTCTGGGTGCCATTTAAAAACCATAAGTGCTAATGACTCCATTCCTTTTTGTGGTTGTAGGGGCTGTTGATTGGAGTACACTAAAACAAACCTGATCTCTGTAGGACATCCAGAAGCCAAGTTATAAGCCCTCAAAGGTGTAACTGGACTACTTCTTTAAATTGACACCAGATCCGGTGACCTTTGGGACATGGTTTGACCCCCGTAGGAAAGTGCTATCATCTTGAAACGTTCAGATCACTTACAACTCAATAGATTCTACCTTCCTGTAACGTTTCAGTCTGATTGGACCTTGTTTTCACACAAATGAACCCAGAATAATGTGAAATTGTGCTTCGTGCAACATAATTCTGGGTGCCATTTACAAACCATAAGTGCTAATGACTCCATTCCTTTTTGTGGTTGTAGGGGCTGTTGATTGGAGTACACTAAAAAAACCTGACCTCTCTAGGACATTCAGAAGCCAAGTTATAAGACCACAAAGGTGTAACTGGACTACTTCTTTAAAGTGACACCAGGCCCGGTGACCTTTGGGACATGGTTTGACCCCCATAGGAATGTGCGATCATCATGAAACGTTCAGATCACTTACAAATCAATAGATTCTACCTTCTTGTAACGTTTCAGCCTGATTGGACCTTGTTTTCACACAAATGGACCCAGAATGATGTGAAATTGTGCTTCGTGCAACATAATTCTGGGTGCCATTTAAAAACCATAAGTGCTAATGACTCCATTCCTTTTTGTGGTTGTAGGGGCTGTTGATTGGAGTACACTAAAAAAAACCTGACCTCTCTAGGACATTCAGAAGCCAAGTTATAAGACCACAAAGGTGTAACTGGACTACTTCTTTAAAGTGACACCAGGCCCGGTGACCTTTGGGACATGGTTTGACCCCCTATAGGAATGTGCGATCATCATGAAACGTTCAGATCACTTACAACTCAATAGATTCTACCTTCTTGTAACGTTTCAGCCTGATTGGACCTTGTTTTCACACAAATTGACCCAGAATGATGTGAAATTGTGCTTCGTGCAACATAATTCTGGGTGCCATTTAAAAACCATAAGTGCTAATGACTCCATTCCTTTTTGTGGTTGTAGGGGCTGTTGATTGGAGTACACTAAAACAAACCTGACCTCTCTAGGACATTCAGAAGCCAAGTTATAAGCACACAAATGTGTAACTGGACTACTTCTTTAAAGTGACACCAGATCCGGTGACCTTTGGGACATGGTTTGACCCCCTTAGGAAAGTGCTATCATCATGAAACGTTCAGATCACTTACAACTCAATAGATTCTACCTTCCTGTAACGTTTCAGCCTGATTGGACCTTGTTTTCACACAAATGAACCCAGAATGATGTGAATTTGTGCTTCGTGAAACATAATTCTGGGTGCCATTTACAAACCATAAGTGCTAATGACTCCATTCCTTTTTGTGATTGTAGGGGCTGTTGATTGGAGTACATTAAAACAAACCTGATCTCTCTAGGACATTCAGAAGCCAAGTTATAAGCCCACAAATGTGTAACTGGACTACTTCTTTAAATTGACACCAGATCCGGTGACCTTTGGGACATGGTTTGACCCCCTTAGGAAAGTGCTATCATCATGAAACGTTCAGATCACTTACAACTCAATAGATTCTACCTTCCTGTAACGTTTCAGCCTGACTGGACCTTGTTTTCACACAAATGAACCCAGAATGATGTGAAATTGTGCTTCGTGCAACATAATTCTGGGTGCCATTTAAAAACCATAAGTGCTAATGACTCCATTCCTTTTTGTGGTTGTAGGGGCTGTTGATTGGAGTATACTAAAACAAACCTGATCTCTCTAGGACATTCAGAAGCCAAGTTATAAGCCCACAAATGTGTAACTGGACTACTTCTTTAAATTGACACCAGATCCGGTGACCTTTGGGACATGGTTTGACCCCCTTAGGAAAGTGCTATCATCTTGAAACGTTCAGATCACATACAACTCAATAGATTCTAACATCCTGTAACGTTTCAGCCTGATTGGACCTTGTTTTCACACAAATGAACCCAGAATGATGTGAAATTGTGCTTCGTGCAACATAATTCTGGGTGCCATTTAAAAACCATAAGTGCTAATGACTCCATTCCTTTTTGTGGTTATAGGGGCTGTTGATTGGAGTATACTAAAACAAACCTGATCTCTCTAGGACATTCAAAAGCCAAGTTATAAGCCCACAAATGTGTAACTGGACTACTTCTTTAAATTGACACCAGATCCGGTGACCTTTGGGACATGGTTTGACCCCCGTAGGAAAGTGCTATCATCATGAAACGTTCAGATCACTTTCAACTCAATAGATTCTACCTTCCTGTAACGTTTCAGCCTGATTGGACCTTGTTTTCACACAAATGGACCCAGAATGATGTGAAATTGTGCTTCGTGCAACATAATTCTGGGTGCCATTTACAAACCATAAGTGCTAATGACTCCATTCCTTTTTGTGGTTGTAGGGGCTGTTGATTGGAGTACACTAAAACAAACCTGATCTCTCTAGGACATTCAGAAGCCAAGTTATAAGCCCACAAAGGTGTAACTGGACTACTTCTTTAAAGTGACACCAGGCCCGGTGACCTTTGGGACATGGTTTGACCCCCTTAGGAAAGTGCTATCATCATGAAACGTTCAGATCACTTACAACTCAATAGATTCTACCTTCCTGTAACGTTTCAGCCTGATTGGACGTTGTTTTCACACAAATGAACCCAGAATGATGTGAAATTGTGCTTCGTGCAACATAATTCTGGGTGCCATTTAAAAACCATAAGTGCTAATGACTCCATTCCTTTTTGTGGTTGTAGGGGCTGTTGATTGGAGTACACTAAAACAAACCTGATCTCTGTAGGACATCCAGAAGCCAAGTTATAAGCCCTCAAAGGTGTAACTGGACTACTTCTTTAAATTGACACCAGATCCGGTGACCTTTGGGACATGGTTTGACCCCCTATAGGAATGTGCGATCATCTTGAAACGTTCAGATCACTTACAACTCAATAGATTCTACCTTCTTGTAGCGTTTCAGCCTGATTGGACCTTGTTTTCACACAAATGGACCCAGAATGAAGTGAAATTGTGCTTCGTGCAACATAATTCTGGGTGCCATTTACAAACCATAAGTGCTAATGACTCCATTCCTTTTTGTGGTTGTAGGGGCTGTTGATTGGAGTACATTAAAACAAGCCTGATCTCTCTAGGACATTCAGAAGCCAAGTTATAAGCCCACAAATGTGTAACTGGACTACTTCTTTAAATTGACACCAGATCCGGTGACCTTTGGGACATGGTTTGACCCCCTTGGGAAAGTGCTATCATCATGAAACGTTCAGATCACTTACAACTCAATAGATTCTACCTTCTTGTAACGTTTCAGCCTGATTGGACCTTGTTTTCACACAAATGAACCCAGAATGATGTGAAATTGTGCTTCAAGCAACATATGTCTGGGTGCCATTTACAAACCATAAGTGCTAATGACTCCATTCCTTTTTGTGGTTGTAGGGGCTGTTGATTGGAGTACACTAAAACAAACCTGATCTCTCTAGGACATTCAGAAGCCAAGTTATAAGCCCACAAAGGTGTAACTGGACTACTTCTTTAAAGTGACACCAGGCCCGGTGACCTTTGGGACATGGTTTGACCCCCTTATGAAAGTGCTATCATCATGAAACGTTCAGATCACTTACAACTCAATACATTCTACCTTCCTGTAACGTTTCAGCCTGATTGGACCTTGTTTTCACACAAATGAACCCAGAATGATGTGAAATTGTGCTTCGTGCAACATAATTCTGGGTGCCATTTACAAACCATAAGTGCTAATGACTCCATTCCTTTTTGTGGTTGTAGGGGCTGTTGATTGGAGTACATTAAAACAAACCTGATCTCTCTAGGACATTCAGAAGCCAAGTTATAAGCCCACAAATGTGTAACTGGACTACTTCTTTAAATAGACACCAGATCCGGTGACCTTTGGGACATGGTTTGACCCCCTTAGGAAAGTGCTATCATCATGAAACGTTCAGATAACTTACAACTCAATAGATTCTACCTTCCTGTAACGTTTCAGCCTGATTGGACCTTGTTTTCACACAAATGGACCCAGAATGAAGTGAAATTGTGCTTCGTGCAACATAATTCTGGGTGCCATTTACAAACCATAAGTGCTAATGACTCCATTCCATTTTGTGGTTGTAGGGACTGTTGATTGGAGTACATTAAAACAAACCTGATATCTCTTGGACATTCAGAAGCCAAGTTATAAGCCCACAATTGTGTAACTGGACTACTTCTTTAAATTGACACCAGATCCGGTGACCTTTGGGACATGGTTTGACCCCCGTAGGAAAGTGCTATCATCATGAAACGTTCGGATCACTTACAACTCAATAGATTCTACCTTCCTGTAACGTTTCAGCCTGACTGGACCTTGTTTTCACACAAATGAACCCAGAATGATGTGAAATTGTGCTTCGTGCAACATAATTCTGGGTGCCATTTACAAACCATAAGTGCTAATGACTCCATTCCTTTTTGTGGTTGTAGGGGCTTTTGATTGGAGTACACTAAAACAAACCTAACCTTTCTAGGACATTCAGAAGCCAAGTTATAAGCCCACAAAGGTGTAACTGGACTACTTTAAAGTGACACCAGGCCCGGTGACCTTTGGGACATGTTTTTACCCCCTATAGGAATGTGCGATCATCATGAAACGTTCAGATCACTTACAACTCAATAGATTCTACCTTCTTGTAGCGTTTCAGCCTGATTGGACCTTGTTTTCACACAAATGGACCCAGAATGATGTGAAATTGTGCTTCGTGCAACATAATTCTGGGTGCCATTTAAAAACCATAAGTGCTAATGACTCCATTCCTTTTTGTGGTTGTAGGTGCTGTTGATTGGAGTACATTAAAACAAACCTGATCTCTCTAGAACATTCAGAAGCCAAGTTATAAGCCCACAAATGTGTAACTGGACTACTTCTTTAAATTGACACCAGATCCGGTGACCTTTGGGACAGGGTTTGACCCCCTTAGGAAAGTGCTATCATCATGAAACGTTCAGATCACTTACAACTCAATAGATTCTACCTTCCTGTAACGTTTCAGCCTGACTGGACCTTGTTTTCACACAAATGAACCCAGAATGATGTGAAATTGTGCTTCGTGCAACATAATTCTGGGTGCCATTTAAAAACCATAAGTGCTAATGACTCCATTCCTTTTTGTGGTTGTAGGGGCTGTTGATTGGAGTACATTAAAACAAACCTGATCTCTCTAGGACATTCAGAAGCCAAGTTAGAAGCCCACAAATGTGTAACTAGACTAATTCTTTAAATTGACACCAGATCCGGTGACCTTTGGGACATGGTTTGACCCCCTTAGGAAAGTGCTACCATCATGAAACGTTCAGATCACTTACAACTCAATAGATTCTACCTTCCTGTAACGTTTCAGCCTGACTGGACCTTGTTTTCACACAAATGGACCCAGAATGAAGTGAAATTGAGCTTCGTGCAACATAATTCTGGGTGCCATTTACAAACCATAAGTGCTAATGACTCCATTCCTTTTTGTGGTTGTAGGGGCTGTTGATTGGAGTACATTAAAACAAACCTGATCTCTCTAGGACATTCAGAAGCCAAGTTATAAGCCCACAAATGTGTAACTGGACTACTTCTTTAAATTGACACCAGATCCGGTGACCTTTGGGACATGGTTTGACCCCCTTAGGAAAGTGCTATCATCATGAAACGTTCAGATCACTTACAACTCAATAGATTCTACCTTCCTGTAACGTTTCAGCCTGACTGGACCTTGTTTTCACACAAATGGACCCAGAATGAAGTGAAATTGTGCTTCGTGCAACATAATTCTGGGTGCCATTTACAAACCATAAGTGCTAATGACTCCATTCCTTTTTGTGGTTGTAGGGGCTGTTGATTGGAGTACATTAAAGCAAACCTGATCTCTCTAGGACATTCATAAGCCAAGTTATAAGCCCACAAATGTGTAACTGGACTACTTCTTTAAATTGACACCAGATCCGGTGACCTTTGGGACATGGTTTGACCCCCTTGGGAAAGTGCTATCATCATGAAACGTTCAGATCACTTACAACTCAATAGATTCTACCTTCTTGTAACGTTTCAGCCTGATTGGACCTTGTTTTCACACAAATGAACCCAGAATGATGTGAAATTGTGCTTAGTGCAACATAATTCTGGGTGCCATTTACAAACCATAAGTGCTAATGACTCCATTCCTTTTTGTGGTTGTAGGGGCTGTTGATTGGAGTACACTAAAACAAACCTGATCTCTCTAGGACATTCAGAAGCCAAGTTATAAGCCCACAAAGGTGTAACTGGACTACTTATTTAAAGTGACACCAGGCCCGGTGACCTTTGGGACATGGTTTGACCCCCTATAGGAATGTGCGATCATCATGAAATGTTCAGATCACTTACAACTCAATAGATTCTACCTTCTTGTAACGTTTCAGCCTGATTGGACCTTGTTTTCACACAAATGGACCCAGAATGATGTGAAATTGTGCTTCGTGCAACATAATTCTGGGTGCCATTTACAAACCATAAGTGCTAATGACTCCATTCCTTTTTGTGGTTGTAGGGGCTGTTGATTGGAGTACATTAAAACAAACCTGATCTCTCAAGGACATTCAGAAGCCAAGTTATAAGCCCACAAAGGTGTAACTGGACTACTTCTTTAAATTGACACCAGATCCGGTGACCTTTGGAACATGGTTTGACCCCCTTAGGAAAGTGCTATCATCATGAAACGTTCAGATCACTTACAACTCAATAGATTCTACCTTCCTGTAACGTTTCAGCCTGACTGGACCTTTTTTTCACACAAATGAACCCAGAATTATGTGAAATTGTGCTTCGTGCAACATAATTCTGGGTGCCATTTAAAAACCATAAGTGCTAATGACTCCATTCCTTTTTGTGGTTGTAGGGGCTGTTGATTGGAGTATACTAAAACAAACCTGATCTCTCTAGGACATTCAGAAGCCAAGTTATAAGCCCACAAATGTGTAACTGGACTACTTCTTTAAATTGACACCAGATCCGGTGACCTTTGGGACATGGTTTGACCCCCGTAGGAAAGTGCTATCATCTTGAAACGTTCAGATCACTTACAACTCAATAAATTCTACCTTCCTGTAACGTTTCAGCCTGATTGGACCTTGTTTTCACACAAATGAACCCAGAATAATGTGAAATTGTGCTTCGTGCAACATAGTTCTGGGTGCCATTTACAAACCATAAGTGCTAATGACTCCATTCCTTTTTGTGGTTGTAGGGGCTGTTGATTGGAGTACACTAAAAAAAACCTGACCTCTCTAGGACATTCAGAAGCCAAGTTATAAGACCACAAAGGTGTAACTGGACTACTTCTTTAAAGTGACACCAGGCCCGGTGACCTTTGGGACATGGTTTGACCCCCTATAGGATTGTGCGATCATCATGAAACGTTCAGATCACTTACAACTCAATAGATTCTACCTTCTTGTAACGTTTCAGCCTGATTGGACCTTGTTTTCACACAAATGGACCCGGAATGATGTGAAATTGTGCTTCGTGAAACATAATTATGGGTGCCATTTAAAAACCATAAGTGCTAATGACTCCATTCCTTTTTGTGGTTGTAGGGGCTGTTGATTGGAGTACACTAAAACAAACCTGACCTCTCTAGGACATTCAGAAGCCAAGTTATAAGCCCACAAATGTGTAACTGGACTACTTCTTTAAACTGACACCAGATCCGGTGACCTTTGGGACATGGTTTGACCCCCTTAGGAAAGTGCTATCATCATGAAACGTTCAGATCACTTACAACTCAATAGATTCTACCTTCCTGTAACGTTTCAGCCTGATTGGACCTTGTTTTCACACAAATGAACCCAGAATGATGTGAATTTGTGCTTCGTGCAACATAATTCTGGGTGCCATTTACAAACCATAAGTGCTAATGACTCCATTCCTTTTTGTGGTTGTAGGGGCTGTTGATTGGAGTACATTAAAACAAGCCTGATCTCTCTAGGACATTCAGAAGCCAAGTTATAAGCCCACAAATGTGTAACTGGACTACTTCTTTAAATTGACACCAGATCCGGTGACCTTTGGGACATGGTTTGACCCCCTTAGGAAAGTGCTATCATCATGAAACGTTCAGATCACTTACAACTCAATAGATTCTACCTTCCTGTAACGTTTCAGCCTGACTGGACCTTGTTTTCACACAAATGGACCCAGAATGAAGTGAAATTGTGCTTCGTGCAACATAATTCTGGGTGCCATTTACAAACCATAAGTGCTAATGACTCCATTCCTTTTTGTGGTTGTAGGGGCTGTTGATTGGAGTACATTAAAGCAAACCTGATCTCTCTAGGACATTCATAAGCCAAGTTATAAGCCCACAAATGTGTAACTGGACTACTTCTTTAAATTGACACCAGATCCGGTGACCTTTGGGACATGGTTTGACCCCCTTGGGAAAGTGCTATCATCATGAAACGTTCAGATCACTTACAACTCAATAGATTCTACCTTCTTGTAACGTTTCAGCCTGATTGGACCTTGTTTTCACACAAATGAACCCAGAATGATGTGAAATTGTGCTTAGTGCAACATAATTCTGGGTGCCATTTACAAACCATAAGTGCTAATGACTCCATTCCTTTTTGTGGTTGTAGGGGCTGTTGATTGGAGTACACTAAAACAAACCTGATCTCTCTAGGACATTCAGAAGCCAAGTTATAAGCCCACAAAGGTGTAACTGGACTACTTATTTAAAGTGACACCAGGCCCGGTGACCTTTGGGACATGGTTTGACCCCCTATAGGAATGTGCGATCATCATGAAATGTTCAGATCACTTACAACTCAATAGATTCTACCTTCTTGTAACGTTTCAGCCTGATTGGACCTTGTTTTCACACAAATGGACCCAGAATGATGTGAAATTGTGCTTCGTGCAACATAATTCTGGGTGCCATTTACAAACCATAAGTGCTAATGACTCCATTCCTTTTTGTGGTTGTAGGGGCTGTTGATTGGAGTACATTAAAACAAACCTGATCTCTCAAGGACATTCAGAAGCCAAGTTATAAGCCCACAAAGGTGTAACTGGACTACTTCTTTAAATTGACACCAGATCCGGTGACCTTTGGAACATGGTTTGACCCCCTTAGGAAAGTGCTATCATCATGAAACGTTCAGATCACTTACAACTCAATAGATTCTACCTTCCTGTAACGTTTCAGCCTGACTGGACCTTTTTTTCACACAAATGAACCCAGAATTATGTGAAATTGTGCTTCGTGCAACATAATTCTGGGTGCCATTTAAAAACCATAAGTGCTAATGACTCCATTCCTTTTTGTGGTTGTAGGGGCTGTTGATTGGAGTATACTAAAACAAACCTGATCTCTCTAGGACATTCAGAAGCCAAGTTATAAGCCCACAAATGTGTAACTGGACTACTTCTTTAAATTGACACCAGATCCGGTGACCTTTGGGACATGGTTTGACCCCCGTAGGAAAGTGCTATCATCTTGAAACGTTCAGATCACTTACAACTCAATAAATTCTACCTTCCTGTAACGTTTCAGCCTGATTGGACCTTGTTTTCACACAAATGAACCCAGAATAATGTGAAATTGTGCTTCGTGCAACATAGTTCTGGGTGCCATTTACAAACCATAAGTGCTAATGACTCCATTCCTTTTTGTGGTTGTAGGGGCTGTTGATTGGAGTACACTAAAAAAAACCTGACCTCTCTAGGACATTCAGAAGCCAAGTTATAAGACCACAAAGGTGTAACTGGACTACTTCTTTAAAGTGACACCAGGCCCGGTGACCTTTGGGACATGGTTTGACCCCCTATAGGATTGTGCGATCATCATGAAACGTTCAGATCACTTACAACTCAATAGATTCTACCTTCTTGTAACGTTTCAGCCTGATTGGACCTTGTTTTCACACAAATGGACCCGGAATGATGTGAAATTGTGCTTCGTGAAACATAATTATGGGTGCCATTTAAAAACCATAAGTGCTAATGACTCCATTCCTTTTTGTGGTTGTAGGGGCTGTTGATTGGAGTACACTAAAACAAACCTGACCTCTCTAGGACATTCAGAAGCCAAGTTATAAGCCCACAAATGTGTAACTGGACTACTTCTTTAAACTGACACCAGATCCGGTGACCTTTGGGACATGGTTTGACCCCCTTAGGAAAGTGCTATCATCATGAAACGTTCAGATCACTTACAACTCAATAGATTCTACCTTCCTGTAACGTTTCAGCCTGATTGGACCTTGTTTTCACACAAATGAACCCAGAATGATGTGAATTTGTGCTTCGTGCAACATAATTCTGGGTGCCATTTACAAACCATAAGTGCTAATGACTCCATTCCTTTTTGTGGTTGTAGGGGCTGTTGATTGGAGTACATTAAAACAAGCCTGATCTCTCTAGGACATTCAGAAGCCAAGTTATAAGCCCACAAATGTGTAACTGGACTACTTCTTTAAATTGACACCAGATCCGGTGACCTTTGGGACATGGTTTGACCCCCTTAGGAAAGTGCTATCATCATGAAACGTTCAGATCACTTACAACTTAATAGATTCTACCTTCCTGTAACGTTTCAGCCTGACTGGACCTTGTTTTCACACAAATGAACCCAGAATGATGTGAAATTGTGCTTCGTGCAACATAAATCTGGGTGCCATTTAAAAACCATAAGTGCTAATGACTCCATTCCTTTTTGTGGTTGTAGGGGCTGTTGATTGGAGTATACTAAAACAAACCTGATCTCTCTAGGACATTCAGAAGCCAAGTTATAAGCCCACAAATGTGTAACTGGACTACTTCTTTAAATTGACACCAGATCCGGTGACCTTTGGGACATGGTTTGACCCCCTTAGGAAAGTGCTATCATCTTGAAACGTTCAGATCACATACAACTCAATAGATTCTACCTTCCTGTAACGTTTCAGCCTGATTGGACCTTGTTTTCACACAAATGGACCCAGAATGATGTGAAATTGTGCTTCGTGCAACATAATTCTGGGTGCCATTTACAAACCATAAGTGCTAAAGACTCCATTCCTTTTTGTGGTTGTAGGGGCTGTTTATTGGAGTACACTAAAACAAACCTGACCTCTCTAGGACATTCAGAAGCCAAGTTATAAGCCCAAAAAGGTGTAACTGGACTACTTCTTTAAAGTGACACCAGGCCCGGTGACCTTTGGGACATGTTTTTACCCCCTATAGGAATGTGCGATCATCTTGAAACGTTCAGATCACTTACAACTCAATAGATTCTACCTTCTTGTAACGTTTCAGCCTGATTGGACCTTGTTTTCACACAAATGGACCCAGAATGATGTGAAATTGTGCTTCGTGCAACATAGTTCTGGGTGCCATTTACAAACCATAAGTGCTAATGACTCCATTCCTTTTTGTGGTTGTAGGGGCTGTTGATTGGAGTACACTAAAACAAACCTGATCTCTCTAGGACATTCAGAAGCCAAGTTATAAGCCCACAAATGTGTAACTGGACTACTTTAAATTGACACCAGATCCGGTGACCTTTGGGACATGGTTTGACCCCCTTAGGAAAGCGCTATCATCATGAAACGTTCAGATCACTTACAACTCAATAGATTCTACCTTCCTGTAATGTTTCAGCCTGATTGGACCTTGTTTTCACACAAATGAACCCAGAATGATGTGAAATTGTGCTTCGTGCAACATAATTCTGGGTGCCATTTAAAAACCATAAGTGCTAATGACTCCATTCCTTTTTGTGGTTATAGGGGCTGTTGATTGGAGTATACTAAAACAAACCTGATCTCTCTAGGACATTCAGAAGCCAAGTTATAAGCCCACAAATGGGTAACTGGACTACTTCTTTAAATTGACACCAGATCCGGTGACCTTTGGGACATGGTTTGACCCCCGTAGGAAAGTGCTATCATCATGAAACGTTCAGATCACTTACAACTCAATAGATTCTACCTTCCTGTAACGTTTCAGCCTGATTGGACCTTGTTTTCACACAAATGGACCCAGAATGAAGTGAAATTGTGCTTCGTGCAACATAATTCTGGGTGCCATTTACAAACCATAAGTGCCAATGACTCCATTCCTTTTTGTGGTTGTAGGGGCTGTTGATTGGAGTACACTAAAACAAACCTGATCTCTCTAGGACATTCAGAAGCCAAGTTATAAGCCCACAAAGGTGTAACTGGACTACTTCTTTAAAGTGACACCAGGCCCGGTGACCTTTGGGACATGGTTTGACCCCCTTAGGAAAGTGCTATCATCATGAAACGTTCAGATCACTTACAACTCAATAGATTCTACCTTCCTGTAACGTTTCAGCCTGATTGGACGTTGTTTTCACACAAATGAACCCAGAATGATGTGAAATTGTGCTTCGTGCAACATAATTCTGGGTGCCATTTAAAAACCATAAGTGCTAATGACTCCATTCCTTTTTGTGGTTGTAGGGGCTGTTGATTGGAGTACACTAAAACAAACCTGATCTCTTTAGGACATTCAGAAGCCAAGTTCTAAGCCCTCAAAGGTGTAACTGGACTACTTCTTTAAATTGACACCAGATCCGGTGACCTTTGGGACATGGTTTGACCCCCGTAGGAAAGTGCTATCATCTTGAAACGTTCAGATCACTTACAACTCAATAGATTCTACCTTCCTGTAACGTTTCAGCCTGATTGGACCTTGTTTTCACACAAATGAACCCAGAATAATGTGAAATTGTGCTTCGTGCAACATAATTCTGGGTGCCATTTACAAACCATAAGTGCTAATGACTCCATTCCTTTTTGTGGTTGTAGGGGCTGTTGATTGGAGTACACTAAAAAAAACCTGACCTCTCTAGGACATTCAGAAGCCAAGTTATAAGACCACAAAGGTGTAACTGGACTACTTCTTTAAAGTGACACCAGGCCCGGTGACCTTTGGGACATGGTTTGACCCCCTATAGGAATGTGCGATCATCATGAAACGTTCAGATCACTTACAACTCAATAGATTCTACCTTCTTGTAACGTTTCAGCCTGATTGGACCTTGTTTTCACACAAATTGACCCAGAATGATGTGAAATTGTGCTTCGTGCAACATAATTCTGGGTGCCATTTAAAAACCATAAGTGCTAATGACTCCATTCCTTTTTGTGGTTGTAGGGGCTGTTGATTGGAGTACACTAAAACAAACCTGACCTCTCTAGGACATTCAGAAGCCAAGTTATAAGCACACAAATGTGTAACTGGACTACTTCTTTAAAGTGACACCAGATCCGGTGACCTTTAGGACATGGTTTGACCCCCTTAGGAAAGTGCTATCATCATGAAACGTTCAGATCACTTACAACTCAATAGATTCTACCTTCCTGTAACGTTTCAGCCTGATTGGACCTTGTTTTCACACAAATGAACCCAGAATGATGTGAATTTGTGCTTCGTGCAACATAATTCTGGGTGCCATTTACAAACCATAAGTGCTAATGACTCCATTCCTTTTTGTGATTGTAGGGGCTGTTGATTGGAGTACATTAAAACAAACCTGATCTCTCTAGGACAATCAGAAGCCAAGTTATAAGCCCACAAATGTGTAACTGGACTACTTCTTTAAATTGACACCAGATCCGGTGACCTTTGGGACATGGTTTGACCCCCTTAGGAAAGTGCTATCATCATGAAACGTTCAGATCACTTACAACTCAATAGATTCTACCTTCCTGTAACGTTTCAGCCTGACTGGACCTTGTTTTCACACAAATGAACCCAGAATGATGTGAAATTGTGCTTCGTGCAACATAATTCTGGGTGCCATTTAAAAACCATAAGTGCTAATGACTCCATTCCTTTTTGTGGTTGTAGGGGCTGTTGATTGGAGTATACTAAAACAAACCTGATCTCTCTAGGACATTCAGAAGCCAAGTTATAAGCCCACAAATGTGTAACTGGACTACTTCTTTAAATTGACACCAGATCCGGTGACCTTTGGGACATGGTTTGACCCCCTTAGGAAAGTGCTATCATCTTGAAACGTTCAGATCACATACAACTCAATAGATTCTAACATCCTGTAACGTTTCAGCCTGATTGGACCTTGTTTTCACACAAATGAACCCAGAATGATGTGAAATTGTGCTTCGTGCAACATAATTCTGGGTGCCATTTAAAAACCATAAGTGCTAATGACTCCATTCCTTTTTGTGGTTATAGGGGCTGTTGATTGGAGTATACTAAAACAAACCTGATCTCTCTAGGACATTCAAAAGCCAAGTTATAAGCCCACAAATGTGTAACTGGACTACTTCTTTAAATTGACACCAGATCCGGTGACCTTTGGGACATGGTTTGACCCCCGTAGGAAAGTGCTATCATCATGAAACGTTCAGATCACTTTCAACTCAATAGATTCTACCTTCCTGTAACGTTTCAGCCTGATTGGACCTTGTTTTCACACAAATGGACCCAGAATGATGTGAAATTGTGCTTCGTGCAACATAATTCTGGGTGCCATT
The DNA here is from genome assembly GCF_043380555.1 of Nothobranchius furzeri. NCBI lineage: Eukaryota > Metazoa > Chordata > Actinopteri > Cyprinodontiformes > Nothobranchiidae > Nothobranchius > Nothobranchius furzeri. The sequence goes on from NC_091754.1 coordinate 6,611,346, forward strand.
TACAAACCATAAGTGCTAATGACTCCATTCCTTTTTGTGGTTGTAGGGGCTGTTGATTGGAGTACACTAAAACAAACCTGATCTCTCTAGGACATTCAGAAGCCAAGTTATAAGCCCACAAAGGTGTAACTGGACTACTTCTTTAAAGTGACACCAGGCCCGGTGACCTTTGGGACATGGTTTGACCCCCTTACGAAAGTGCTATCATCATGAAACGTTCAGATCACTTACAACTCAATAGATTCTACCTTCCTGTAACGTTTCAGCCTGATTGGACGTTGTTTTCACACAAATGAACCCAGAATGATGTGAAATTGTGCTTCGTGCAACATAATTCTGGGTGCCATTTAAAAACCATAAGTGCTAATGACTCCATTCCTTTTTGTGGTTGTAGGGGCTGTTGATTGGAGTACACTAAAACAAACCTGATCTCTGTAGGACATCCAGAAGCCAAGTTATAAGCCCTCAAAGGTGTAACTGGACTACTTCTTTAAATTGACACCAGATCCGGTGACCTTTGGGACATGGTTTGACCCCCGTAGGAAAGTGCTATCATCTTGAAACGTTCAGATCACTTACAACTCAATAGATTCTACCTTCCTGTAACGTTTCAGTCTGATTGGACCTTGTTTTCACACAAATGAACCCAGAATAATGTGAAATTGTGCTTCGTGCAACATAATTCTGGGTGCCATTTACAAACCATAAGTGCTAATGACTCCATTCCTTTTTGTGGTTGTAGGGGCTGTTGATTGGAGTACACTAAAAAAACCTGACCTCTCTAGGACATTCAGAAGCCAAGTTATAAGACCACAAAGGTGTAACTGGACTACTTCTTTAAAGTGACACCAGGCCCGGTGACCTTTGGGACATGGTTTGACCCCCATAGGAATGTGCGATCATCATGAAACGTTCAGATCACTTACAAATCAATAGATTCTACCTTCTTGTAACGTTTCAGCCTGATTGGACCTTGTTTTCACACAAATGGACCCAGAATGATGTGAAATTGTGCTTCGTGCAACATAATTCTGGGTGCCATTTAAAAACCATAAGTGCTAATGACTCCATTCCTTTTTGTGGTTGTAGGGGCTGTTGATTGGAGTACACTAAAAAAAAACCTGACCTCTCTAGGACATTCAGAAGCCAAGTTATAAGACCACAAAGGTGTAACTGGACTACTTCTTTAAAGTGACACCAGGCCCGGTGACCTTTGGGACATGGTTTGACCCCCTATAGGAATGTGCGATCATCATGAAACGTTCAGATCACTTACAACTCAATAGATTCTACCTTCTTGTAACGTTTCAGCCTGATTGGACCTTGTTTTCACACAAATTGACCCAGAATGATGTGAAATTGTGCTTCGTGCAACATAATTCTGGGTGCCATTTAAAAACCATAAGTGCTAATGACTCCATTCCTTTTTGTGGTTGTAGGGGCTGTTGATTGGAGTACACTAAAACAAACCTGACCTCTCTAGGACATTCAGAAGCCAAGTTATAAGCACACAAATGTGTAACTGGACTACTTCTTTAAAGTGACACCAGATCCGGTGACCTTTGGGACATGGTTTGACCCCCTTAGGAAAGTGCTATCATCATGAAACGTTCAGATCACTTACAACTCAATAGATTCTACCTTCCTGTAACGTTTCAGCCTGATTGGACCTTGTTTTCACACAAATGAACCCAGAATGATGTGAATTTGTGCTTCGTGCAACATAATTCTGGGTGCCATTTACAAACCATAAGTGCTAATGACTCCATTCCTTTTTGTGATTGTAGGGGCTGTTGATTGGAGTACATTAAAACAAACCTGATCCCTCTAGGACATTCAGAAGCCAAGTTATAAGCCCACAAATGTGTAACTGGACTACTTCTTTAAATTGACACCAGATCCGGTGACCTTTGGGACATGGTTTGACCCCCTTAGGAAAGTGCTATCATCATGAAACGTTCAGATCACTTACAACTCAATAGATTCTACCTTCCTGTAACGTTTCAGCCTGACTGGACCTTGTTTTCACACAAATGAACCCAGAATGATGTGAAATTGTGCTTCGTGCAACATAATTCTGGGTGCCATTTAAAAACCATAAGTGCTAATGACTCCATTCCTTTTTGTGGTTGTAGGGGCTGTTGATTGGAGTATACTAAAACAAACCTGATCTCTCTAGGACATTCAGAAGCCAAGTTATAAGCCCACAAATGTGTAACTGGACTACTTCTTTAAATTGACACCAGATCCGGTGACCTTTGGGACATGGTTTGACCCCCTTAGGAAAGTGCTATCATCTTGAAACGTTCAGATCACATACAACTCAATAGATTCTAACATCCTGTAACGTTTCAGCCTGATTGGACCTTGTTTTCACACAAATGAACCCAGAATGATGTGAAATTGTGCTTCGTGCAACATAATTCTGGGTGCCATTTAAAAACCATAAGTGCTAATGACTCCATTCCTTTTTGTGGTTATAGGGGCTGTTGATTGGAGTATACTAAAACAAACCTGATCTCTCTAGGACATTCAAAAGCCAAGTTATAAGCCCACAAATGTGTAACTGGACTACTTCTTTAAATTGACACCAGATCCGGTGACCTTTGGGACATGGTTTGACCCCCGTAGGAAAGTGCTATCATCATGAAACGTTCAGATCACTTTCAACTCAATAGATTCTACCTTCCTGTAACGTTTCATCCTGATTGGACCTTGTTTTCACACAAATGGACCCAGAATGATGTGAAATTGTGCTTCGTGCAACATAATTCTGGGTGCCATTTACAAACCATAAGTGCTAATGACTCCATTCCTTTTTGTGGTTGTAGGGGCTGTTGATTGGAGTACACTAAAACAAACCTGATCTCTCTAGGACATTCAGAAGCCAAGTTATAAGCCCACAAAGGTGTAACTGGACTACTTCTTTAAAGTGACACCAGGCCCGGTGACCTTTGGGACATGGTTTGACCCCCTTAGGAAAGTGCTATCATCATGAAACGTTCAGATCACTTACAACTCAATAGATTCTACCTTCCTGTAACGTTTCAGCCTGATTGGACGTTGTTTTCACACAAATGAACCCAGAATGATGTGAAATTGTGCTTCGTGCAACATAATTCTGGGTGCCATTTAAAAACCATAAGTGCTAATGACTCCATTCCTTTTTGTGGTTGTAGGGGCTGTTGATTGGAGTACACTAAAACAAACCTGATCTCTGTAGGACATCCAGAAGCCAAGTTATAAGCCCTCAAAGGTGTAACTGGACTACTTCTTTAAATTGACACCAGATCCGGTGACCTTTGGGACATGGTTTGACCCCCGTAGGAAAGTGCTATCATCTTGAAACGTTCAGATCACTTACAACTCAATAGATTCTACCTTCCTGTAACGTTTCAGTCTGATTGGACCTTGTTTTCACACAAATGAACCCAGAATAATGTGAAATTGTGCTTCGTGCAACATAATTCTGGGTGCCATTTACAAACCATAAGTGCTAATGACTCCATTCCTTTTTGTGGTTGTAGGGGCTGTTGATTGGAGTACACTAAAAAAACCTGACCTCTCTAGGACATTCAGAAGCCAAGTTATAAGACCACAAAGGTGTAACTGGACTACTTCTTTAAAGTGACACCAGGCCCGGTGACCTTTGGGACATGGTTTGACCCCCATAGGAATGTGCGATCATCATGAAACGTTCAGATCACTTACAAATCAATAGATTCTACCTTCTTGTAACGTTTCAGCCTGATTGGACCTTGTTTTCACACAAATGGACCCAGAATGATGTGAAATTGTGCTTCGTGCAACATAATTCTGGGTGCCATTTAAAAACCATAAGTGCTAATGACTCCATTCCTTTTTGTGGTTGTAGGGGCTGTTGATTGGAGTACACTAAAACAAACCTGACCTCTCTAGGACATTCAGAAGCCAAGTTATAAGCCCACAAATGTGTAACTGGACTACTTCTTTAAAGTGACACCAGATCCGGTGACCTTTGGGACATGGTTTGACCCCCTTAGGAAAGTGCTATCATCATGAAACGTTCAGATCACTTACAACTCAATAGATTCTACCTTCCTGTAACGTTTCAGCCGGATTGGACCTTGTTTTCACACAAATGAACCCAGAATGATGTGAATTTGTGCTTCGTGCAACATAATTCTGGGTGCCATTTACAAACCATAAGTGCTAATGAATCCATTCCTTTTTGTGGTTGTAGGGGCTGTTGATTGGAGTACATTAAAACAAACCTGATCTCTCTAGGACATTCAGAAGCCAAGTTATAAGCCCACAAATGTGTAACTGGACTACTTCTTTAAATTGACACCAGATCCGGTGACCTTTGGGACATGGTTTGACCCCCTTAGGAAAGTGCTATCATCATGAAACATTCAGATCACTTACAACTCAATAGATTCTACCTTCCTGTAACGTTTCAGCCTGACTGGACCTTGTTTTCACACAAATGAACGCAGAATGATGTGAAATTGTGCTTCGTGCAACATAATTCTGGGTGCCATTTAAAAACCATAAGTGCTAATGACTCCATTCCTTTTTGTGGTTGTAGGGGCTGTTGATTGGAGTATACTAAAACAAACCTGATCTCTCTAGGACATTCAGAAGCCAAGTTATAAGCCCACAAATGTGTAACTGGACTACTTCTTTAAATTGACATCAGATCCGGTGACCTTTGGGACATGGTTTGACCCCCTTAGGAAAGTGCTATCATCTTGAAACGTTCAGATCACATACAACTCAATAGATTCTACCTTCCTGTAACGTTTCAGCCTGATTGGACATTGTTTTCACACAAATGGACCCAGAATGATGTGAAATTGTGCTTCGTGCAACATAATTCTGGGTGCCATTTACAAACCATAAGTGCTAAAGACTCCATTCCTTTTTGTGGTTGTAGGGGCTGTTTATTGGAGTACACTAAAACAAACCTGACCTCTCTAGGACATTCAGAAGCCAAGTTATAAGCCCAAAAAGGTGTAACTGGACTACTTCTTTAAAGTGACACCAGGCCCGGTGTCCTTTGGGACATGTTTTTACCCCCTATAGGAATGTGCGATCATCTTGAAACGTTCAGATCACTTACAACTCAATAGATTCTACCTTCTTGTAACGTTTCAGCCTGATTGGACCTTGTTTTCACACAAATGGACCCAGAATGATGTGAAATTGTGCTTCGTGGAACATAGTTCTGGGTGCCATTTACAAACCATAAGTGCTAATGACTCCATTCCTTTTTGTGGTTGTAGGGGCTGTTGATTGGAGTACACTAAAACAAACCTGATCTCTCTAGGACATTCAGAAGCCAAGTTATAAGCCCACAAATGTGTAACTGGACTACTTCTTTAAAGTGACACCAGGCCCGGTGACCTTTGGGACATGGTTTGACCCCCTATAGGAATGTGCGATCATCATGAAACGTTCAGATCACTTACAACTCAATAGATTCTACCTTCTTGTAACGTTTCAGCCTGATTGGACCTTGTTTTCACACAAATTGACCCAGAATGATGTGAAATTGTGCTTCGTGCAACATAATTCTGGGTGCCATTTAAAAACCATAAGTGCTAATGACTCCATTCCTTTTTGTGGTTGTAGGGGCTGTTGATTGGAGTACACTAAAACAAACCTGACCTCTCTAGGACATTCAGAAGCCAAGTTATAAGCACACAAATGTGTAACTGGACTACTTCTTTAAAGTGACACCAGATCCGGTGACCTTTGGGACATGGTTTGACCCCCTTAGGAAAGTGCTATCATCATGAAACGTTCAGATCACTTACAACTCAATAGATTCTACCTTCCTGTAACGTTTCAGCCTGATTGGACCTTGTTTTCACACAAATGAACCCAGAATGATGTGAATTTGTGCTTCGTGCAACATAATTCTGGGTGCCATTTAAAAACCATAAGTGCTAATGACTCCATTCCTTTTTGTGGTTGTAGGGGCTGTTGATTGGAGTATACAAAAACAAACCTGATCTCTCTAGGACATTCAGAAGCCAAGTTATAAGCCCACAAATGTGTAACTGGACTACTTCTTTAAATTGACACCAGATCCGGTGACCTTTGGGACATGGTTTGACCCCCTTAGGAAAGTGCTATCATCTTGAAACGTTCAGATCACATACAACTCAATAGATTCTAACATCCTGCAACGTTTCAGCCTGATTGGACCTTGTTTTCACACAAATGAACCCAGAATGATGTGAAATTGTGCTTCGTGCAACATAATTCTGGGTGCCATTTAAAAACCATAAGTGCTAATGACTCCATTCCTTTTTGTGGTTATAGGGGCTGTTGATTGGAGTATACTAAAACAAACCTGATCTCTCTAGGACATTCAAAAGCCAAGTTATAAGCCCACAAATGTGTAACTGGACTACTTCTTTAAATTGACACCAGATCCGGTGACCTTTGGGACATGGTTTGACCCCCGTAGGAAAGTGCTATCATCATGAAACGTTCAGATCACTTTCAACTCAATAGATTCTACCTTCCTGTAACGTTTCAGCCTGATTGGACCTTGTTTTCACACAAATGGACCCAGAATGATGTGAAATTGTGCTTCGTGCAACATAATTCTGGGTGCCATTTACAAACCATAAGTGCTAATGACTCCATTCCTTTTTGTGGTTGTAGGGGCTGTTGATTGGAGTACACTAAAACAAACCTGATCTCTCTAGGACATTCAGAAGCCAAGTTATAAGCCCACAAAGGTGTAACTGGACTACTTCTTTAAAGTGACACCAGGCCCGGTGACCTTTGGGACATGGTTTGACCCCCTTAGGAAAGTGCTATCATCATGAAACGTTCAGATCACTTACAACTCAATAGATTCTACCTTCCTGTAACGTTTCAGCCTGATTGGACGTTGTTTTCACACAAATGAACCCAGAATGATGTGAAATTGTGCTTCGTGCAACATAATTCTGGGTGCCATTTAAAAACCATAAGTGCTAATGACTCCATTCCTTTTTGTGGTTGTAGGGGCTGTTGATTGGAGTACACTAAAACAAACCTGATCTCTGTAGGACATCCAGAAGCCAAGTTATAAGCCCTCAAAGGTGTAACTGGACTACTTCTTTAAATTGACACCAGATCCGGTGACCTTTGGGACATGGTTTGACCCCCGTAGGAAAGTGCTATCATCTTGAAACGTTCAGATCACTTACAACTCAATAGATTCTACCTTCCTGTAACGTTTCAGTCTGATTGGACCTTGTTTTCACACAAATGAACCCAGAATAATGTGAAATTGTGCTTCGTGCAACATAATTCTGGGTGCCATTTACAAACCATAAGTGCTAATGACTCCATTCCTTTTTGTGGTTGTAGGGGCTGTTGATTGGAGTACACTAAAAAAACCTGACCTCTCTAGGACATTCAGAAGCCAAGTTATAAGACCACAAAGGTGTAACTGGACTACTTCTTTAAAGTGACACCAGGCCCGGTGACCTTTGGGACATGGTTTGACCCCCATAGGAATGTGCGATCATCATGAAACGTTCAGATCACTTACAAATCAATAGATTCTACCTTCTTGTAACGTTTCAGCCTGATTGGACCTTGTTTTCACACAAATGGACCCAGAATGATGTGAAATTGTGCTTCGTGCAACATAATTCTGGGTGCCATTTAAAAACCATAAGTGCTAATGACTCCATTCCTTTTTGTGGTTGTAGGGGCTGTTGATTGGAGTACACTAAAACAAACCTGACCTCTCTAGGACATTCAGAAGCCAAGTTATAAGCCCACAAATGTGTAACTGGACTACTTCTTTAAAGTGACACCAGATCCGGTGACCTTTGGGACATGGTTTGACCCCCTTAGGAAAGTGCTATCATCATGAAACGTTCAGATCACTTACAACTCAATAGATTCTACCTTCCTGTAACGTTTCAGCCTGATTGGACCTTGTTTTCACACAAATGAACCCAGAATGATGTGAATTTGTGCTTCGTGCAACATAATTCTGGGTGCCATTTACAAACCATAAGTGCTAATGAATCCATTCCTTTTTGTGGTTGTAGGGGCTGTTGATTGGAGTACATTAAAAACAAACCTGATCTCTCTAGGACATTCAGAAGCCAAGTTATAAGCCCACAAATGTGTAACTGGACTACTTCTTTAAATTGACACCAGATCCGGTGACCTTTGGGACATGGTTTGACCCCCTTAGGAAAGTGCTATCATCATGAAACATTCAGATCACTTACAACTCAATAGATTCTACCTTCCTGTAACGTTTCAGCCTGACTGGACCTTGTTTTCACACAAATGAACCCAGAATGATGTGAAATTGTGCTTCGTGCAACATAATTCTGGGTGCCATTTAAAAACCATAAGTGCTAATGACTCCATTCCTTTTTGTGGTTGTAGGGGCTGTTGATTGGAGTATACTAAAACAAACCTGATCTCTCTAGGACATTCAGAAGCCAAGTTATAAGCCCACAAATGTGTAACTGGACTACTTTAAATTGACACCAGATCCGGTGACCTTTGGGACATGGTTTGACCCCCGTAGGAAAGTGCTATCATCTTGAAACGTTCAGATCACTTACAACTCAATAGATTCTACCTTCCTGTAACGTTTCAGTCTGATTGGACCTTGTTTTCACACAAATGAACCCAGAATAATGTGAAATTGTGCTTCGTGCAACATAATTCTGGGTGCCATTTACAAACCATAAGTGCTAATGACTCCATTCCTTTTTGTGGTTGTAGGGGCTGTTGATTGGAGTACACTAAAAAAACCTGACCTCTCTAGGACATTCAGAAGCCAAGTTATAAGACCACAAAGGTGTAACTGGACTACTTCTTTAAAGTGACACCAGGCCCGGTGACCTTTGGGACATGGTTTGACCCCCATAGGAATGTGCGATCATCATGAAACGTTCAGATCACTTACAAATCAATAGATTCTACCTTCTTGTAACGTTTCAGCCTGATTGGACCTTGTTTTCACACAAATGGACCCAGAATGATGTGAAATTGTGCTTCGTGCAACATAATTCTGGGTGCCATTTAAAAACCATAAGTGCTAATGACTCCATTCCTTTTTGTGGTTGTAGGGGCTGTTGATTGGAGTACACTAAAACAAACCTGACCTCTCTAGGACATTCAGAAGCCAAGTTATAAGCCCACAAATGTGTAACTGGACTACTTCTTTAAAGTGACACCAGATCCGGTGACCTTTGGGACATGGTTTGACCCCCTTAGGAAAGTGCTATCATCATGAAACGTTCAGATCACTTACAACTCAATAGATTCTACCTTCCTGTAACGTTTCAGCCTGATTGGACCTTGTTTTCACACAAATGAACCCAGAATGATGTGAATTTGTGCTTCGTGCAACATAATTCTGGGTGCCATTTACAAACCATAAGTGCTAATGAATCCATTCCTTTTTGTGGTTGTAGGGGCTGTTGATTGGAGTACATTAAAACAAACCTGATCTCTCTAGGACATTCAGAAGCCAAGTTATAAGCCCACAAATGTGTAACTGGACTACTTCTTTAAATTGACACCAGATCCGGTGACCTTTGGGACATGGTTTGACCCCCTTAGGAAAGTGCTATCATCATGAAACATTCAGATCACTTACAACTCAATAGATTCTACCTTCCTGTAACGTTTCAGCCTGACTGGACCTTGTTTTCACACAAATGAACGCAGAATGATGTGAAATTGTGCTTCGTGCAACATAATTCTGGGTGCCATTTAAAAACCATAAGTGCTAATGACTCCATTCCTTTTTGTGGTTGTAGGGGCTGCTGATTGGAGTATACTAAAACAAACCTGATCTCTCTAGGACATTCAGAAGCCAAGTTATAAGCCCACAAATGTGTAACTGGACTACTTCTTTAAATTGACATCAGATCCGGTGACCTTTGGGACATGGTTTGACCCCCTTAGGAAAGTGCTATCATCTTGAAACGTTCAGATCACATACAACTCAATAGATTCTACCTTCCTGTAACGTTTCAGCCTGATTGGACATTGTTTTCACACAAATGGACCCAGAATGATGTGAAATTGTGCTTCGTGCAACATAATTCTGGGTGCCATTTACAAACCATAAGTGCTAAAGACTCCATTCCTTTTTGTGGTTGTAGGGGCTGTTTATTGGAGTACACTAAAACAAACCTGACCTCTCTAGGACATTCAGAAGCCAAGTTATAAGCCCAAAAAGGTGTAACTGGACTACTTCTTTAAAGTGACACCAGGCCCGGTGTCCTTTGGGACATGTTTTTACCCCCTATAGGAATGTGCGATCATCTTGAAACGTTCAGATCACTTACAACTCAATAGATTCTACCTTCTTGTAACGTTTCAGCCTGATTGGACCTTGTTTTCACACAAATGGACCCAGAATGATGTGAAATTGTGCTTCGTGGAACATAGTTCTGGGTGCCATTTACAAACCATAAGTGCTAATGACTCCATTCCTTTTTGTGGTTGTAGGGGCTGTTGATTGGAGTACACTAAAACAAACCTGATCTCTCTAGGACATTCAGAAGCCAAGTTATAAGCCCACAAATGTGTAACTGGACTACTTCTTTAAAGTGACACCAGGCCCGGTGACCTTTGGGACATGGTTTGACCCCCTATAGGAATGTGCGATCATCATGAAACGTTCAGATCACTTACAACTCAATAGATTCTACCTTCTTGTAACGTTTCAGCCTGATTGGACCTTGTTTTCACACAAATTGACCCAGAATGATGTGAAATTGTGCTTCGTGCAACATAATTCTGGGTGCCATTTAAAAACCATAAGTGCTAATGACTCCATTCCTTTTTGTGGTTGTAGGGGCTGTTGATTGGAGTACACTAAAACAAACCTGACCTCTCTAGGACATTCAGAAGCCAAGTTATAAGCACACAAATGTGTAACTGGACTACTTCTTTAAAGTGACACCAGATCCGGTGACCTTTGGGACATGGTTTGACCCCCTTAGGAAAGTGCTATCATCATGAAACGTTCAGATCACTTACAACTCAATAGATTCTACCTTCCTGTAACGTTTCAGCCTGATTGGACCTTGTTTTCACACAAATGAACCCAGAATGATGTGAATTTGTGCTTCGTGCAACATAATTCTGGGTGCCATTTAAAAACCATAAGTGCTAATGACTCCATTCCTTTTTGTGGTTGTAGGGGCTGTTGATTGGAGTATACAAAAACAAACCTGATCTCTCTAGGACATTCAGAAGCCAAGTTATAAGCCCACAAATGTGTAACTGGACTACTTCTTTAAATTGACACCAGATCCGGTGACCTTTGGGACATGGTTTGACCCCCTTAGGAAAGTGCTATCATCTTGAAACGTTCAGATCACATACAACTCAATAGATTCTAACATCCTGTAACGTTTCAGCCTGATTGGACCTTGTTTTCACACAAATGAACCCAGAATGATGTGAAATTGTGCTTCGTGCAACATAATTCTGGGTGCCATTTAAAAACCATAAGTGCTAATGACTCCATTCCTTTTTGTGGTTATAGGGGCTGTTGATTGGAGTATACTAAAACAAACCTGATCTCTCTAGGACATTCAAAAGCCAAGTTATAAGCCCACAAATGTGTAACTGGACTACTTCTTTAAATTGACACCAGATCCGGTGACCTTTGGGACATGGTTTGACCCCCGTAGGAAAGTGCTATCATCATGAAACGTTCAGATCACTTTCAACTCAATAGATTCTACCTTCCTGTAACGTTTCAGCCTGATTGGACCTTGTTTTCACACAAATGGACCCAGAATGATGTGAAATTGTGCTTCGTGCAACATAATTCTGGGTGCCATTTACAAACCATAAGTGCTAATGACTCCATTCCTTTTTGTGGTTGTAGGGGCTGTTGATTGGAGTACACTAAAACAAACCTGATCTCTCTAGGACATTCAGAAGCCAAGTTATAAGCCCACAAAGGTGTAACTGGACTACTTCTTTAAAGTGACACCAGGCCCGGTGACCTTTGGGACATGGTTTGACCCCCTTAGGAAAGTGCTATCATCATGAAACGTTCAGATCACTTACAACTCAATAGATTCTACCTTCCTGTAACGTTTCAGCCTGATTGGACGTTGTTTTCACACAAATGAACCCAGAATGATGTGAAATTGTGCTTCGTGCAACATAATTCTGGGTGCCATTTAAAAACCATAAGTGCTAATGACTCCATTCCTTTTTGTGGTTGTAGGGGCTGTTGATTGGAGTACACTAAAACAAACCTGATCTCTGTAGGACATCCAGAAGCCAAGTTATAAGCCCTCAAAGGTGTAACTGGACTACTTCTTTAAATTGACACCAGATCCGGTGACCTTTGGGACATGGTTTGACCCCCGTAGGAAAGTGCTATCATCTTGAAACGTTCAGATCACTTACAACTCAATAGATTCTACCTTCCTGTAACGTTTCAGTCTGATTGGACCTTGTTTTCACACAAATGAACCCAGAATAATGTGAAATTGTGCTTCGTGCAACATAATTCTGGGTGCCATTTACAAACCATAAGTGCTAATGACTCCATTCCTTTTTGTGGTTGTAGGGGCTGTTGATTGGAGTACACTAAAAAAACCTGACCTCTCTAGGACATTCAGAAGCCAAGTTATAAGACCACAAAGGTGTAACTGGACTACTTCTTTAAAGTGACACCAGGCCCGGTGACCTTTGGGACATGGTTTGACCCCCATAGGAATGTGCGATCATCATGAAACGTTCAGATCACTTACAAATCAATAGATTCTACCTTCTTGTAACGTTTCAGCCTGATTGGACCTTGTTTTCACACAAATGGACCCAGAATGATGTGAAATTGTGCTTCGTGCAACATAATTCTGGGTGCCATTTAAAAACCATAAGTGCTAATGACTCCATTCCTTTTTGTGGTTGTAGGGGCTGTTGATTGGAGTACACTAAAACAAACCTGACCTCTCTAGGACATTCAGAAGCCAAGTTATAAGCCCACAAATGTGTAACTGGACTACTTCTTTAAAGTGACACCAGATCCGGTGACCTTTGGGACATGGTTTGACCCCCTTAGGAAAGTGCTATCATCATGAAACGTTCAGATCACTTACAACTCAATAGATTCTACCTTCCTGTAACGTTTCAGCCTGATTGGACCTTGTTTTCACACAAATGAACCCAGAATGATGTGAATTTGTGCTTCGTGCAACATAATTCTGGGTGCCATTTACAAACCATAAGTGCTAATGAATCCATTCCTTTTTGTGGTTGTAGGGGCTGTTGATTGGAGTACATTAAAAACAAACCTGATCTCTCTAGGACATTCAGAAGCCAAGTTATAAGCCCACAAATGTGTAACTGGACTACTTCTTTAAATTGACACCAGATCCGGTGACCTTTGGGACATGGTTTGACCCCCTTAGGAAAGTGCTATCATCATGAAACATTCAGATCACTTACAACTCAATAGATTCTACCTTCCTGTAACGTTTCAGCCTGACTGGACCTTGTTTTCACACAAATGAACCCAGAATGATGTGAAATTGTGCTTCGTGCAACATAATTCTGGGTGCCATTTAAAAACCATAAGTGCTAATGACTCCATTCCTTTTTGTGGTTGTAGGGGCTGTTGATTGGAGTATACTAAAACAAACCTGATCTCTCTAGGACATTCAGAAGCCAAGTTATAAGCCCACAAATGTGTAACTGGACTACTTCTTTAAATTGACACCAGATCCGGTGACCTTTGGGACATGGTTTGACCCCCTTAGGAAAGTGCTATCATCTTGAAACGTTCAGATCACATACAACTCAATAGATTCTACCTTCATGTAACGTTTCAGCCTGATTGGACATTGTTTTCACACAAATGGACCCAGAATGATGTGAAATTGTGCTTCGTGCAACATAATTCTGGGTGCCATTTACAAACCATAAGTGCTAAAGACTCCATTCCTTTTTGTGGTTGTAGGGGCTGTTTATTGGAGTACACTAAAACAAACCTGACCTCTCTAGGACATTCAGAAGCCAAGTTATAAGCCCAAAAAGGTGTAACTGGACTACTTCTTTAAAGTGACACCAGGCCCGGTGTCCTTTGGGACATGTTTTTACCCCCTATAGGAATGTGCGATCATCTTGAAACGTTCAGATCACTTACAACTCAATAGATTCTACCTTCTTGTAACGTTTCAGCCTGATTGGACCTTGTTTTCACACAAATGGACCCAGAATGATGTGAAATTGTGCTTCGTGGAACATAGTTCTGGGTGCCATTTACAAACCATAAGTGCTAATGACTCCATTCCTTTTTGTGGTTGTAGGGGCTGTTGATTGGAGTACACTAAAACAAACCTGATCTCTCTAGGACATTCAGAAGCCAAGTTATAAGCCCACAAATGTGTAACTGGACTACTTCTTTAAATTGACACCAGATCCGGTGACCTTTGGGACATGGTTTGACCCCCTTAGGAAAGCGCTATCATCATGAAACGTTCAGATCACTTACAACTCAATAGATTCTACCTTCCTGTAATGTTTCAGCCTGATTGGACCTTGTTTTCACACAAATGAACCCAGAATGATGTGAAATTGTGCTTCGTGCAACATAATTCTGGGTGCCATTTAAAAACCATAAGTGCTAATGACTCCATTCCTTTTTGTGGTTATAGGGGCTGTTGATTGGAGTATACTAAAACAAACCTGATCTCTCTAGGACATTCAGAAGCCAAGTTATAAGCCCACAAATGGGTAACTGGACTACTTCTTTAAATTGACACCAGATCCGGTGACCTTTGGGACATGGTTTGACCCCCGTAGGAAAGTGCTATCATCATGAAACGTTCAGATCACTTACAACTCAATAGATTCTACCTTCCTGTAACGTTTCAGCCTTATTGGACCTTGTTTTCACACAAATGGACCCAGAATGATGTGAAATTGTGCTTCGTGCAACATAATTCTGGGTGCCATTTACAAACCATAAGTGCTAATGACTCCATTCCTTTTTGTGGTTGTAGGGGCTGTTGATTGGAGTACACTAAAACAAACCTGATCTCTCTAGGACATTCAGAAGCCAAGTTATAAGCCCACAAATGTGTAACTGGACTACTTCTTTAAATTGACACCAGATCCGGTGACCTTTGGGACATGGTTTGACCCCCTTAGGAAAGTGCTATCATCTTGAAACGTTCAGATCACATACAACTCAATAGATTCTAACATCCTGTAACGTTTCAGCCTGATTGGACCTTGTTTTCACACAAATGAACCCAGAATGATGTGAAATTGTGCTTCGTGCAACATAATTCTGGGTGCCATTTAAAAACCATAAGTGCTAATGACTCCATTCCTTTTTGTGGTTATAGGGGCTGTTGATTGGAGTATACTAAAACAAACCTGATCTCTCTAGGACATTCAAAAGCCAAGTTATAAGCCCACAAATGTGTAACTGGACTACTTCTTTAAATTGACACCAGATCCGGTGACCTTTGGGACATGGTTTGACCCCCGTAGGAAAGTGCTATCATCATGAAACGTTCAGATCACTTTCAACTCAATAGATTCTACCTTCCTGTAACGTTTCAGCCTGATTGGACCTTGTTTTCACACAAATGGACCCAGAATGATGTGAAATTGTGCTTCGTGCAACATAATTCTGGGTGCCATTTACAAACCATAAGTGCTAATGACTCCATTCCTTTTTGTGGTTGTAGGGGCTGTTGATTGGAGTACACTAAAACAAACCTGATCTCTCTAGGACATTCAGAAGCCAAGTTATAAGCCCACAAAGGTGTAACTGGACTACTTCTTTAAAGTGACACCAGGCCCGGTGACCTTTGGGACATGGTTTGACCCCCTTAGGAAAGTGCTATCATCATGAAACGTTCAGATCACTTACAACTCAATAGATTCTACCTTCCTGTAACGTTTCAGCCTGATTGGACGTTGTTTTCACACAAATGAACCCAGAATGATGTGAAATTGTGCTTCGTGCAACATAATTCTGGGTGCCATTTAAAAACCATAAGTGCTAATGACTCCATTCCTTTTTGTGGTTGTAGGGGCTGTTGATTGGAGTACACTAAAACAAACCTGATCTCTGTAGGACATCCAGAAGCCAAGTTATAAGCCCTCAAAGGTGTAACTGGACTACTTCTTTAAATTGACACCAGATCCGGTGACCTTTGGGACATGGTTTGACCCCCGTAGGAAAGTGCTATCATCTTGAAACGTTCAGATCACTTACAACTCAATAGATTCTACCTTCCTGTAACGTTTCAGTCTGATTGGACCTTGTTTTCACACAAATGAACCCAGAATAATGTGAAATTGTGCTTCGTGCAACATAATTCTGGGTGCCATTTACAAACCATAAGTGCTAATGACTCCATTCCTTTTTGTGGTTGTAGGGGCTGTTGATTGGAGTACACTAAAAAAACCTGACCTCTCTAGGACATTCAGAAGCCAAGTTATAAGACCACAAAGGTGTAACTGGACTACTTCTTTAAATTGACACCAGATCCGGTGACCTTTGGGACATGGTTTGACCCCCTTAGGAAAGTGCTATCATCATGAAACATTCAGATCACTTACAACTCAATAGATTCTACCTTCCTGTAACGTTTCAGCCTGACTGGACCTTGTTTTCACACAAATGAACCCAGAATGATGTGAAATTGTGCTTCGTGCAACATAATTCTGGGTGCCATTTAAAAACCATAAGTGCTAATGACTCCATTCCTTTTTGTGGTTGTAGGGGCTGTTGATTGGAGTATACTAAAACAAACCTGATCTCTCTAGGACATTCAGAAGCCAAGTTATAAGCCCACAAATGTGTAACTGGACTACTTCTTTAAATTGACACCAGATCCGGTGACCTTTGGGACATGGTTTGACCCCCTTAGGAAAGTGCTATCATCTTGAAACGTTCAGATCACATACAACTCAATAGATTCTACCTTCCTGTAACGTTTCAGCCTGATTGGACATTGTTTTCACACAAATGGACCCAGAATGATGTGAAATTGTGCTTCGTGCAACATAATTCTGGGTGCCATTTACAAACCATAAGTGCTAAAGACTCCATTCCTTTTTGTGGTTGTAGGGGCTGTTTATTGGAGTACACTAAAACAAACCTGACCTCTCTAGGACATTCAGAAGCCAAGTTATAAGCCCAAAAAGGTGTAACTGGACTACTTCTTTAAAGTGACACCAGGCCCGGTGTCCTTTGGGACATGTTTTTACCCCCTATAGGAATGTGCGATCATCTTGAAACGTTCAGATCACTTACAACTCAATAGATTCTACCTTCCTGTAACGTTTCAGCCTTATTGGACCTTGTTTTCACACAAATGGACCCAGAATGATGTGAAATTGTGCTTCGTGCAACATAATTCTGGGTGCCATTTACAAACCATAAGTGCTAATGACTCCATTCCTTTTTGTGGTTGTAGGGGCTGTTGATTGGAGTACACTAAAACAAACCTGATCTCTCTAGGACATTCAGAAGCCAAGTTATAAGCCCACAAAGGTGTAACTGGACTACTTCTTTAAATTGACACCAGGCCCGGTGACCTTTGGGACATGGTTTGACCCCCTTAGGAAAGTGCTATCATCATGAAACGTTCAGATCACTTACAACTCAATAGATTCTACCTTCCTGTAACGTTTCAGCCTGATTGGACGTTGTTTTCACACAAATGAACCCAGAATGATGTGAAATTGTGCTTCGTGCAACATAATTCTGGGTGCCATTTAAAAACCAGAAGTGCTAATGACTCCATTCCTTTTTGTGGTTGTAGGGGCTGTTGATTGGAGTACACTAAAACAAACCTGATCTCTCTAGGACATTCAGAAGCCAAGTTATAAGCCCTCAAATGTGTAACTGGACTACTTCTTTAAAGTGACACCAGGCCCGGTGACCTTTGGGACGTGGTTTGACCCCCTTTAGGAATGTGCGATCATCATGAAACGTTCAGATCACTTACAACTCAATAGATTCTACCGTCTTGTAACGTTTCAGCCTGATTGGACCTTGTTTTCACACAAATGAACCCAGAATGATGTGAAATTGTGCTTCGTGCAACATAATTCTGGGTGCCATTTACAAACCATAAGTGCTAATGACTCCATTCCTTTTTGTGGTTGTAGGGGCTGTTGATTGGAGTACATTAAAACAAACCTGATCTCTCTAGGACATTCAGAAGCCAAGTTATAAGCCCACAAATGTGTAACTGGACTACTTCTTTAAACTGACACCAGATTCGGTGACCTTTGGGACATGGTTTGACCCCCTTAGGAAAGTGCTATCATCATGAAACGTTCAGATCACTTACAACTCAATAGATTCTACCTTCCTGTAAGGTTTCAGCCTGACTGAACCTTGTTTTCACACAAATGAACCCAGAATTATGTGAAATTGTGCTTCGTGCATCATAGTTCTGGGTGCCATTTAAAAACCATATGTGCTAATGACTCCATTCCTTTTTGTGGTTGTAGGGGCTGTTGATTGGAGTACACTAAAACAAACCTGACCTCTCTAGGACATTCAGAAGCCAAGTTATAAGCCCACAAAGGTGTAACTGGACTACTTCTTTAAAGTGACACCAGGCCCGGTGACCTTTGGGACATGGTTTGACCCCCTATAGGATTGTGCGATCATCATGAAACGTTCAGATCACTTACAACTCAATAGATTCTACCTTCTTGTAACGTTTCAGCCTGATTGGACCTTGTTTTCACACAAATGGACCCGGAATGATGTGAAATTGTGCTTCGTGAAACATAATTATGGGTGCCATTTAAAAACCATAAGTGCTAATGACTCCATTCCTTTTTGTGGTTGTAGGGGCTGTTGATTGGAGTACACTAAAACAAACCTGACCTCTCTAGGACATTCAGAAGCCAAGTTATAAGCCCACAAATGTGTAACTGGACTACTTCTTTAAACTGACACCAGATCCGGTGACCTTTGGGACATGGTTTGACCCCCTTAGGAAAGTGCTATCATCATGAAACGTTCAGATCACTTACAACTCAATAGATTCTACCTTCCTGTAACGTTTCAGCCTGACTGGACCTTGTTTTCACACAAATGAACCCAGAATGATGTGAAATTGTGCTTCGTGCAACATAAATCTGGGTGCCATTTAAAAACCATAAGTGCTAATGACTCCATTCCTTTTTGTGGTTGTAGGGGCTGTTGATTGGAGTATACTAAAACAAACCTGATCTCTCTAGGACATTCAGAAGCCAAGTTATAAGCCCACAAATGTGTAACTGGACTACTTCTTTAAATTGACACCAGATCCGGTGACCTTTAGGACATGGTTTGACCCCCTTAGGAAAGTGCTATCATCTTGAAACGTTCAGATCACATACAACTCAATAGATTCTACCTTCCTGTAACGTTTCAGCCTGATTTTACCTTGTTTTCACACAAATGGACCCAGAATGATGTGAAATTGTGCTTCGTGCAACATAATTCTGGGTGCCATTTACAAACCATAAGTGCTAAAGACTCCATTCCTTTTTGTGGTTGTAGGGGCTGTTTATTGGAGTACACTAAAACAAACCTGACCTCTCTAGGACATTCAGAAGCCAAGTTATAAGCCCAAAAAGGTGTAACTGGACTACTTCTTTAAAGTGACACCAGGCCCGGTGACCTTTGGGACATGTTTTTACCCCCTATAGGAATGTGCGATCATCTTGAAACGTTCAGATCACTTACAACTCAATAGATTCTACCTTCTTGTAACGTTTCAGCCTGATTGGACCTTGTTTTCACACAAATGGACCCAGAATGATGTGAAATTGTGCTTCGTGCAACATAGTTCTGGGTGCCATTTACAAACCATAAGTGCTAATGACTCCATTCCTTTTTGTGGTTGTAGGGGCTGTTGATTGGAGTACACTAAAACAAACCTGATCTCTCTAGGACATTCAGAAGCCAAGTTATAAGCCCACAAATGTGTAACTGGACTACTTCTTTAAATTGACACCAGATCCGGTGACCTTTGGGACATGGTTTGACCCCCTTAGGAAAGCGCTATCATCATGAAACGTTCAGATCACTTACAACTCAATAGATTCTACCTTCCTGTAATGTTTCAGCCTGATTGGACCTTGTTTTCACACAAATGAACCCAGAATGATGTGAAATTGTGCTTCGTGCAACATAATTCTGGGTGCCATTTAAAAACCATAAGTGCTAATGACTCCATTCCTTTTTGTGGTTATAGGGGCTGTTGATTGGAGTATACTAAAACAAACCTGATCTCTCTAGGACATTCAGAAGCCAAGTTATAAGCCCACAAATGGGTAACTGGACTACTTCTTTAAATTGACACCAGATCCGGTGACCTTTGGGACATGGTTTGACCCCCGTAGGAAAGTGCTATCATCATGAAACGTTCAGATCACTTACAACTCAATAGATTCTACCTTCCTGTAACGTTTCAGCCTGATTGGACCTTGTTTTCACACAAATGGACCCAGAATGAAGTGAAATTGTGCTTCGTGCAACATAATTCTGGGTGCCATTTACAAACCATAAGTGCTAATGACTCCATTCCTTTTTGTGGTTGTAGGGGCTGTTGATTGGAGTACACTAAAACAAACCTGATCTCTCTAGGAAATTCAGAAGCCAAGTTATAAGCCCACAAAGGTGTAACTGGACTACTTCTTTAAAGTGACACCAGGCCCGGTGACCTTTGGGACATGGTTTGACCCCCTTAGGAAAGTGCTATCATCATGAAACGTTCAGATCACTTACAACTCAATAGATTCTACCTTCCTGTAACGTTTCAGCCTGATTGGACGTTGTTTTCACACAAATGAACCCAGAATGATGTGAAATTGTGCTTCGTGCAACATAATTCTGGGTGCCATTTAAAAACCATAAGTGCTAATGACTCCATTCCTTTTTGTGGTTGTAGGGGCTGTTGATTGGAGTACACTAAAACAAACCTGATCTCTTTAGGACATTCAGAAGCCAAGTTCTAAGCCCTCAAAGGTGTAACTGGACTACTTCTTTAAATTGACACCAGATCCGGTGACCTTTGGGACATGGTTTGACCCCCGTAGGAAAGTGCTATCATCTTGAAACGTTCAGATCACTTACAACTCAATAGATTCTACCTTCCTGTAACGTTTCAGCCTGATTGGACCTTGTTTTCACACAAATGAACCCAGAATAATGTGAAATTGTGCTTCGTGCAACATAATTCTGGGTGCCATTTACAAACCATAAGTGCTAATGACTCCATTCCTTTTTGTGGTTGTAGGGGCTGTTGATTGGAGTACACTAAAAAAAACCTGACCTCTCTAGGACATTCAGAAGCCAAGTTATAAGACCACAAAGGTGTAACTGGACTACTTCTTTAAAGTGACACCAGGCCCGGTGACCTTTGGGACATGGTTTGACCCCCTATAGGAATGTGCGATCATCATGAAACGTTCAGATCACTTACAACTCAATAGATTCTACCTTCTTGTAACGTTTCAGCCTGATTGGACCTTGTTTTCACACAAATTGACCCAGAATGATGTGAAATTGTGCTTCGTGCAACATAATTCTGGGTGCCATTTAAAAACCATAAGTGCTAATGACTCCATTCCTTTTTGTGGTTGTAGGGGCTGTTGATTGGAGTACACTAAAACAAACCTGACCTCTCTAGGACATTCAGAAGCCAAGTTATAAGCACACAAATGTGTAACTGGACTACTTCTTTAAAGTGACACCAGATCCGGTGACCTTTGGGACATGGTTTGACCCCCTTAGGAAAGTGCTATCATCATGAAACGTTCAGATCACTTACAACTCAATAGATTCTACCTTCCTGTAACGTTTCAGCCTGATTGGACCTTGTTTTCACACAAATGAACCCAGAATGATGTGAAATTGTGCTTCGTGCAACATAATTCTGGGTGCCATTTACAAACCATAAGTGCTAATGACTCCATTCCTTTTTGTGATTGTAGGGGCTGTTGATTGGAGTACATTAAAACAAACCTGATCTCTCTAGGACATTCAGAAGCCAAGTTATAAGCCCACAAATGTGTAACTGGACTACTTCTTTAAATTGACACCAGATCCGGTGACCTTTGGGACATGGTTTGACCCCCTTAGGAAAGTGCTATCATCATGAAACGTTCAGATCACTTACAACTCAATAGATTCTACCTTCCTGTAACGTTTCAGCCTGACGGACCTTGTTTTCACACAAATGAACCCAGAATGATGTGAAATTGTGCTTCGTGCAACATAATTCTGGGTGCCATTTAAAAACCATAAGTGCTAATGACTCCATTCCTTTTTGGGGTTGTAGGGGCTGTTGATTGGAGTATATTAAAACAAACCTGATCTCTCTAGGACATTCAGAAGCCAAGTTATAAGCCCACAAATGTGTAACTGGACTACTTCTTTAAATTGACACCAGATCCGGTGACCTTTGGGACATGGTTTGACCCCCTTAGGAAAGTGCTATCATCTTGAAACGTTCAGATCACATACAACTCAATAGATTCTAACATCCTGTAACGTTTCAGCCTGATTGGACCTTGTTTTCACACAAATGAACCCAGAATGATGTGAAATTGTGCTTCGTGCAACATAATTCTGGGTGCCATTTAAAAACCATAAGTGCTAATGACTCCATTCCTTTTTGTGGTTATAGGGGCTGTTGATTGGAGTATACTAAAACAAACCTGATCTCTCTAGGACATTCAAAAGCCAAGTTATAAGCCCACAAATGTGTAACTGGACTACTTCTTTAAATTGACACCAGATCCGGTGACCTTTGGGACATGGTTTGACCCCCGTAGGAAAGTGCTATCATCATGAAACGTTCAGATCACTTTCAACTCAATAGATTCTACCTTCCTGTAACGTTTCAGCCTGATTGGACCTTGTTTTCACACAAATGGACCCAGAATGATGTGAAATTGTGCTTCGTGCAACATAATTCTGGGTGCCATTTACAAACCATAAGTGCTAATGACTCCATTCCTTTTTGTGGTTGTAGGGGCTGTTGATTGGAGTACACTAAAACAAACCTGATCTCTCTAGGACATTCAGAAGCCAAGTTATAAGCCCACAAAGGTGTAACTGGACTACTTCTTTAAAGTGACACCAGGCCCGGTGACCTTTGGGACATGGGTTGACCCCCTTAGGAAAGTGCTATCATCATGAAACGTTCAGATCACTTACAACTCAATAGATTCTACCTTCCTGTAACGTTTCAGCCTGATTGGACGTTGTTTTCACACAAATGAACCCAGAATGATGTGAAATTGTGCTTCGTGCAACATAATTCTGGGTGCCATTTAAAAACCATAAGTGCTAATGACTCCATTCCTTTTTGTGGTTGTAGGGGCTGTTGATTGGAGTACATTAAAACAAAACCTGATCTCTCTAGAACATTCAGAAGCCAAGTTATAAGCCCACAAATGTGTAACTGGACTACTTCTTTAAATTGACACCAGATCCGGTGACCTTTGGGACATGGTTTGACCCCCTTAGGAAAGTGCTATCATCATGAAACGTTCAGATCACTTACAACTCAATAGATTCTACCTTCCTATAACGTTTCAGCCTGATTGGACCTTGTTTTCACACAAATGAACCCAGAATGATGTGAAATTGTGCTTCGTGCAACATAATTCTGGGTGCCATTTGAAAACCATAAGTGCTAATGTCTCCATTCCTTTTTGTGGTTGTAGGGGCTGTTGATTGGAGTACACTAAAACAAACCTGATCTCTGTATGACATCCAGAAGCCAAGTTATAAGCCCTCAAAGGTGTAACTGGACTACTTCTTTAAATTGACACCAGATCCGGTGACCTTTGGGACATGGTTTGACCCCCGTAGGAAAGTGCTATCATCTTGAAACGTTCAGATCACTTACAACTCAATAGATTCTACCTTCCTGTAACGTTTCAGCCTGATTGGACCTTGTTTTCACACAAATGAACCCAGAATGATGTGAAACTGTGCTTCGTGCAACATAATTCTGGGTGCCATTTAAAAACCATAAGTGCTAATGACTCCATTCCTTTTTGTGGTTGTAGGGGCTGTTGATTGGAGTACACTAAAAAAAACCTGACCTCTCTAGGACATTCAGAAGCCAAGTTATAAGACCACAAAGGTGTAACTGGACTACTTCTTTAAAGTGACACCAGGCCCGGTGACCTTTGGGACATGGTTTGACCCCCTATAGGAATGTGCGATCATCATGAAACGTTCAGATCACTTACAAATCAATAGATTCTACCTTCTTGTAACGTTTCAGCCTGATTGGACCTTGTTTTCACACAAATGGACCCAGAATGATGTGAAATTGTGCTTCGTGCAACATAACTCTGGGTGCCATTTAAAAACCATAAGTGCTAATGACTCCATTCCTTTTTGTGGTTGTAGGGGCTGTTGATTGGAGTACACTAAAACAAACCTGACCTCTCTAGGACATTCAGAAGCCAAGTTATAAGCCCACAAATGTGTAACTGGACTACTTCTTTAAAGTGACACCAGATCCGGTGACCTTTGGGACATGGTTTGACCCCCTTAGGAAAGTGCTATCATCATGAAACGTTCAGATCACTTACAACTCAATAGATTCTACCTTCCTGTAACGTTTCAGCCTGATTGGACCTTGTTTTCACACAAATGAACCCAGAATGATGTGAATTTGTGCTTCGTGCAACATAATTCTGGGTGCCATTTACAAACCATAAGTGCTAATGAATCCATTCCTTTTTGTGGTTGTAGGGGCTGTTGATTGGAGTACATTAAAACAAACCTGATCTCTCTAGGACATTCAGAAGCCAAGTTATAAGCCCACAAATGTGTAACTGGACTACTTCTTTAAATTGACACCAGATCCGGTGACCTTTGGGACATGGTTTGACCCCCTTAGGAAAGTGCTATCATCATGAAACATTCAGATCACTTACAACTCAATAGATTCTACCTTCCTGTAACGTTTCAGCCTGATTGGACCTTGTTTTCACACAAATGAACCCAGAATGATGTGAAATT
Organism: Nothobranchius furzeri; assembly: GCF_043380555.1. Lineage (NCBI taxonomy): Eukaryota > Metazoa > Chordata > Actinopteri > Cyprinodontiformes > Nothobranchiidae > Nothobranchius > Nothobranchius furzeri. The sequence goes on from NC_091754.1 coordinate 6,636,376, forward strand.
GTGCTTCGTGCAACATAATTCTGGGTGCCATTTAAAAACCATAAGTGCTAATGACTCCATTCCTTTTTGTGGTTGTAGGGGCTGTTGATTGGAGTATACTAAAACAAACCTGATCTCTCTAGGACATTCAGAAGCCAAGTTATAAGCCCACAAATGTGTAACTGGACTACTTCTTTAAATTGACACCAGATCCGGTGACCTTTGGGACATGGTTTGACCCCCTTAGGAAAGTGCTATCATCTTGAAACGTTCAGATCACATACAACTCAATAGATTCTACCTTCCTGTAACGTTTCAGCCTGATTGGACATTGTTTTCACACAAATGGACCCAGAATGATGTGAAATTGTGCTTCGTGCAACATAATTCTGGGTGCCATTTACAAACCATAAGTGCTAAAGACTCCATTCCTTTTTGTGGTTGTAGGGGCTGTTTATTGGAGTACACTAAAACAAACCTGACCTCTCTAGGACATTCAGAAGCCAAGTTATAAGCCCAAAAAGGTGTAACTGGACTACTTCTTTAAAGTGACACCAGGCCCGGTGACCTTTGGGACATGTTTTTACCCCCTATAGGAATGTGCGATCATCTTGAAACGTTCAGATCACTTACAACTCAATAGATTCTACCTTCTTGTAACGTTTCAGCCTGATTGGACCTTGTTTTCACACAAATGGACCCAGAATGATGTGAAATTGTGCTTCGTGGAACATAGTTCTGGGTGCCATTTACAAACCATAAGTGCTAATGACTCCATTCCTTTTTGTGGTTGTAGGGGCTGTTGATTGGAGTACACTAAAACAAACCTGATCTCTCTAGGACATTCAGAAGCCAAGTTATAAGCCCACAAATGTGTAACTGGACTACTACTTTAAATTGACACCAGATCCGGTGACCTTTGGGACATGGTTTGACCCCCTTAGGAAAGCGCTATCATCATGAAACGTTCAGATCACTTACAACTCAATAGATTATACCTTCCTGTAATGTTTCAGCCTGATTGGACCTTGTTTTCACACAAATGAACCCAGAATGATGTGAAATTGTGCTTCGTGCAACATAATTCTGGGTGCCATTTAAAAACCATAAGTGCTAATGACTCCATTCCTTTTTGTGGTTATAGGGGCTGTTGATTGGAGTATACTAAAACAAACCTGATCTCTCTAGGACATTCAGAAGCCAAGTTATAAGCCCACAAATGGGTAACTGGACTACTTCTTTAAATTGACACCAGATCCGGTGACCTTTGGGACATGGTTTGACCCCCGTAGGAAAGTGCTATCATCATGAAACGTTCAGATCACTTACAACTCAATAGATTCTACCTTCCTGTAACGTTTCAGCCTTATTGGACCTTGTTTTCACACAAATGGACCCAGAATGATGTGAAATTGTGCTTCGTGCAACATAATTCTGGGTGCCATTTACAAACCATAAGTGCTAATGACTCCATTCCTTTTTGTGGTTGTAGGGGCTGTTGATTGGAGTACACTAAAACAAACCTGATCTCTCTAGGACATCCAGAAGCCAAGTTATAAGCCCACAAAGGTGTAACTGGACTACTTCTTTAAATTGACACCAGGCCCGGTGACCTTTGGGACATGGTTTGACCCCCTTAGGAAAGTGCTATCATCATGAAACGTTCAGATCACTTACAACTCAATAGATTCTACCTTCCTGTAACGTTTCAGCCTGATTGGACGTTGTTTTCACACAAATGAACCCAGAATGATGTGAAATTGTGCTTCGTGCAACATAATTCTGGGTGCCATTTAAAAACCAGAAGTGCTAATGACTCCATTCCTTTTTGTGGTTGTAGGGGCTGTTGATTGGAGTACACTAAAACAAACCTGATCTCTCTAGGACATTCAGAAGCCAAGTTATAAGCCCTCAAATGTGTAACTGGACTACTTCTTTAAACTGACACCAGATTCGGTGACCTTTGGGACATGGTTTGACCCCCTTAGGAAAGTGCTATCATCATGAAACGTTCAGATCACTTACAACTCAATAGATTCTACCTTCCTGTAAGGTTTCAGCCTGACTGAACCTTGTTTTCACACAAATGAACCCAGAATGATGTGAAATTGTGCTTCGTGCATCATAGTTCTGGGTGCCATTTACAAACCATATGTGCTAATGACTCCATTCCTTTTTGTGGTTGTAGGGGCTGTTGATTGGAGTACACTAAAACAAACCTGACCTCTCTAGGACATTCAGAAGCCAAGTTATAAGCCCACAAATGTGTAACTGGACTACTTCTTTAAAGTGACACCAGATCCGGTGACCTTTGGGACATGGTTTGACCCCCATAGGAAAGTGCTATCATCATGAAACGTTCAGATCACTTACAACTCAATAGATTCTACCTTCCTGTAACGTTTCAGCCTGATTGGACCTTGTTTTCACACAAATGAACCCAGAATGATGTGAAATTGTGCTTCGTGCAACATAATTCTGGGTGCCATTTACAAACCATAAGTGCTAATGACTCCATTCCTTTTTGTGGTTGTAGGGGCTGTTGATTGGAGTACATCAAAACAAACCTGATCTATCTAGGACATTCAGAAGCCAAGTTATAAGCCCACAAATGTGTAACTGGACTACTTCTTTAAATTGACACCAGATCCGGTGACCTTTGGGACATGGTTTGACCCCCTTAGGAAAGTGCTATCATCATGAAATGTTCAGATCACTTACAACTCAATAGATTCTACCTTCCTGTAACGTTTCAGCCTGACTGGACCTTGTTTTCACACAAATGAACCCAGAATGATGTGAAATTGTGCTTCGTGCAACATAATTCTGGGTGCCATTTAAAAACCATAAGTGCTAATGACTCCATTCCTTTTTGTGGTTGTAGGGGCTGTTGATTGGGGTATACTAAAACAAACCTGATCTCTCTAGGACATTCAGAAGCCAAGGTATAAGCCCACAAATGTGTAACTGGACTACTTCTTTAAATTGACACCATATCCGGTGACCTTTGGGACATGGTTTGACCCCCTTAGGAAAGTGCTATCATCTTGAAACGTTCAGATCACATACAACTCAATAGATTCTACCTTCCTGTAACGTTTCAGCCTGATTGGACCTTGTTTTCACACAAATGAACCCAGAATGATGTGAAATTGTGCTTCGTGCAACATAATTCTGGGTGCCATTTAAAAACCATAAGTGCGAATGACTCCATTCCTTTTTGTGGTTGTAGGGGCTGTTGATTGGAGTATACTAAAACAAACCTGATCTCTCTAGGACATTCAGAAGCCAAGTTATAAGCCCACAAATGTGTAACTCGACTACTTCTTTAAAGTGACACCAGATCCGGTGACCTTTGGGACATGGTTTGACCCCCTTAGGAAAGTGCTATCATCATGAAACGTTCAGATCACTTACAACTCAATAGATTCTACCTTCCTGTAACGTTTCAGCCTGATTGGACCTTGTTTTCACACAAATGAACCCAGAATGATGTGAATTTGTGCTTCGTGCAACATAATTCTGGGTGCCATTTACAAACCATAAGTGCTAATGACTCCATTCCTTTTTGTGGTTGTAGGGGCTTTTGATTGGAGTACACTAAAAAAACCTAACCTCTCTAGGATATTCAGAAGCAAAGTTATAAGCCCACAAAGGTGTAACTGGACTACTTCTTTAAAGTGACACCAGCTCCGGTGACCTTTGGGACATGGTTTTACCCCCTATAGGAATGTGTGATCATCTTGAAACGTTCAGATCACTTACAACTCAATAGATTCTACCTTCTTGTAGCGTTTCAGCCTGATTGGACCTTGTTTTCACACAAATGAACTCAGAATGATGTGAAATTGTGCTTTGTGCAACATAATTCTGGGTGCCTTTTAAAAACCATAAGGGCTAATGACTCCATTCCTTTTTGTGGTTGTAGGGGCTGTTGATTGGAGTACACTAAAACAAACCTGATCTCTCTAGGACATTCAGAAGCCAAGTTATAAGCCCACAAATGTGTAACTGGACTACTTCTTTAAATTGACACCAGATCCGGTGACCTTTGGGACATGTTTTGACCCCCTTAGGAAAGTGCTATCATGAAACGTTCAGATCACTTACAACTCAATAGATTCTACCTTCCTGTAACGTTTAAGCCTGATTGGACCTTGTTTTCACACAAATGAACCCAGAATGATGTGAAATTGTGCTTCGTGCAACATAATTCTGGGTGCCATTTACAAACCATAAGTGCTAATGACTCCATTCCTTTTTGTGGTTGTAGGGGCTGTTGATTGGAGTACACTAAAACAAACCTAACCTCTCTAGGACATTCAGAAGCCAAGTTATAAGCCCACAAATGTGTAACTGGACTACTTCTTTAAAGTGACACCAGGCCCGGTGACCTTTGGGACATGGTTTGACCCCCTTAGGAAAGTGCTATCATCATGAAACGTTCAGATCACTTACAACTCAATAGATTCTACCTTCCTGTAACGATTCAGCCTGATTGGACCTTGTTTTCACACAAATGGACCCAGAATGATGTGAAATTGTGCTTCGTGCAACATAATTCTGGGTGCCATTTACAAACCATAAGTGCTAATGACTCCATTCCTTTTGTGGTTGTAGGGGCTGTTGATTGGAGTACATTAAAACAAACCTGATCTCTCTAGGACATTCAGAAGCCAAGTTATAAGCCCCACAAATGTGTAACTGGACTACTTCTTTAAATTGACACCAGATCCGGTGACCTTTGGGACATGGTTTGACCCCCTTAGGAAAGTGCTATCATCATGAAACGTTCAGATCACTTACAACTCAATAGATTCTACCTTCCTATAACGTTTCAGCCTGATTGGACCTTGTTTTCACAAAAAAGAACCCAGAATGATGTGAAATTGTGCTTCGTGCAACATAATTCTGGGTGCCATTTAAAAACCATAAGTGCTAATGACTCCATTCCTTTTTGTGGTTGTAGGGGCTGTTGATTGGAGTACACTAAAACAAACCTGATCTCTCTAGGACATTCAGAAGCCAAGTTATAAGCCCACAAATGTGTAACTGGACTACTTCTTTAAATTGACACCAGATCCGGTGACCTTTGGGACATGGTTTGACCCCCTTAGGAAAGTGCTATCATCATGAAACGTTCAGATCACTTACAACTCAATAGATTCTACCTTCCTGTAACGTTTCAGCCTGATTGGACCTTGTTTTCACACAAAAGAACCCAGAATGATGTGAAATTGTGCTTCGTGCAACATAATTCTGGGTGCCATTTAAAAACCATAAGTGCTAATGACTCCATTCCTTTTTGTGGTTGTAGGGGCTGTTGATTGGAGTACACTAAAACAAACCTGATCTCTCTAGGACATTCAGAAGCCAAGTTATAAGCCCACAAATGTGTAACTGGACTACTACTTTAAATTGACACCAGATCCGGTGACCTTTGGGACATGGTTTGACCCCCTTAGGAAAGTGCTATCATCATGAAACGTTCAGATCACTTACAACTCAATAGATTCTACCTTCCTGTAACGTTTCAGCCTGATTGGACCTTGTTTTCACACAAATGAACCCAGAATGATGTGAAATTGTGCTTCGTGCAACATAATTCTGGGTGCAATTTACAAACCATAAGGCTAATGACTCCATTCCTTTTTGTGGTTGTAGGGGCTTTTGATTGGAGTACACTAAAACAAACCTGACCTCTCTAGGACATTCAGAAGCCAAGTTATAAGCCCACAAAGGTGTAACTGGACTACTTCTTTAAAGTGACACCAGGCCCGGTGACTTTTGGGACATGGTTTGACCCCCTTAGGAAAGTGCTATCATCATGAAACATTCTAAATCACTTACAACTCAATAGATTCTACCTTCCTGTAACGTTTCAGCCTGATTGGACCTTGTTTTCACACAAATGAACCCAGAATGATGTGAAATTGTGCTTCGTGCAACATAATTCTGGGTGCCATTTACAAACCATAAGTGCTAATGACTCCATTCCTTTTTGTGGTTGTAGGGGCTGTTGATTGGAGTACACTAAAACAAACCTGATCTCTCTAGGACATTCAGAAGCCAAGTTATAAGCCCACAAATGTGTAACTGGACTACTTCTTTAAATTGACACCAGATCCGGTGACCTTTGGGACATGGTTTGACCCCCTTAGGAAAGTGCTATCATCATGAAACGTTCAGATCACTTACAACTCAATAGATTCTACCTTCCTGTAACGTTTCAGCCTGATTGGACCTTGTTTTCACACAAATGAACCCAGAATGATGTGAAATTGTGCTTCGTGCAACATAATTCTGGGTGCCATTTACAAACCATAAGGCTAATGACTCCATTCCTTTTTGTGGTTGTAGGGGCTTTTGATTGGAGTACACTAAAAAAAACCTGACCTCTCTAGGACATTCAGAAGCCAAGTTATAAGCCCACAAAGGTGTAACTGGACTACTTCTTTAAAGTGACACCAGGCCCGGTGACCTTTTGGACATGGTTTGACCCCCTTAGGAAAGTGCTATCATCATGAAACGTTCAGATCACTTACAACTCAATAGATTCTACCTTCCTGTAACGTTTCAGCCTGATTGGACGTTGTTTTCACACAAATGAACCCAGAATGATGTGAAATTGTGCTTCGTGCAACATAATTCTGGGTGCCATTTACAAACCATAAGTGCTAATGACTCCATTCCTTTTTGTGGTTGTAGGGGCTGTTGATTGGAGTACATTAAAACAAAACCTGATCTCTCTAGGACATTCAGAAGCCAAGTTATAAGCCCACAAAGGTGTAACTGGACTACTTCTTTAAATTGACACCAGATCCGGTGACCTTTGGGACATGGTTTGACCCACTTAGGAAAGTGCTATCATCATGAAACGTTCAGATCACTTACAACTCAATAGATTCTACCTTCCTGTAACGTTTCAGCCTGATTGGACCTTGTTTTCACACAAATGAACCCAGAATGATGTGAAATTGTGCTTCGTGCAACATAATTCTGGGTGCCATTTACAAACCATAAGGCTAATGACTCCATTCCTTTTTGTGGTTGTAGGGGCTGTTGATTGGAGTACACTAAAACAAACCTGACCTCTCTAGGACATTCAGAAGCCAAGTTATAAGCCCACAAAGGTGTAACTGGACTACTTCTTTAAAGGGACACCAGGCCCGGTGACCTTTGGGACATGGTTTGACCCCCTTAGGAAAGTGCTATCATCATGAAACGTTCAGATCACTTACAACTCAATAGATTCTACCTTCCTGTAACGTTTCAGCCTGATTGGACCTTGTTTTCACACAAATGAACCCAGAATGATGTGAAATTGTGCTTCGTGCAACATAATTCTGGGTGCAATTTACAAACCATAAGGCTAATGACTCCATTCCTTTTTGTGGTTGTAGGGGCTTTTGATTGGAGTACACTAAAACAAACCTGACCTCTCTAGGACATTCAGAAGCCAAGTTATAAGCCCACAAAGGTGTAACTGGACTACTTCTTTAAAGTGACACCAGGCCCGGTGACTTTTGGGACATGGTTTGACCCCCTTAGGAAAGTGCTATCATCATGAAACATTCTAAATCACTTACAACTCAATAGATTCTACCTTCCTGTAACGTTTCAGCCTGATTGGACCTTGTTTTCACACAAATGAACCCAGAATGATGTGAAATTGTGCTTCGTGCAACATAATTCTGGGTGCCATTTACAAACCATAAGTGCTAATGACTCCATTCCTTTTTGTGGTTGTAGGGGCTGTTGATTGGAGTACACTAAAACAAACCTGATCTCTCTAGGACATTCAGAAGCCAAGTTATAAGCCCACAAATGTGTAACTGGACTACTTCTTTAAATTGACACCAGATCCGGTGACCTTTGGGACATGGTTTGACCCCTTTAGGAAAGTGCTATCATCATGAAACGTTCAGATCACTTACAACTCAATAGATTCTACCTTCCTGTAACGTTTCAGCCTGATTGGACCTTGTTTTCACACAAATGAACCCAGAATGATGTGAAATTGTGCTTCGTGCAACATAATTCTGGGTGCCATTTACAAACCATAAGGCTAATGACTCCATTCCTTTTTGTGGTTGTAGGGGCTTTTGATTGGAGTACACTAAAAAAAACCTGACCTCTCTAGGACATTCAGAAGCCAAGTTATAAGCCCACAAAGGTGTAACTGGACTACTTCTTTAAAGTGACACCAGGCCCGGTGACCTTTGGGACATGGTTTGACCCCCTTAGGAAAGTGCTATCATCATGAAACGTTCAGATCACTTACAACTCAATAGATTCTACCTTCCTGTAACGTTTCAGCCTGATTGGACGTTGTTTTTACACAAATGAACCCAGAATGATGTGAAATTGTGCTTCGTGCAACATAATTCTGGGTGCCATTTACAAACCATAAGTGCTAATGACTCCATTCCTTTTTGTGGTTGTAGGGGCTGTTGATTGGAGTACATTAAAACAAAACCTGATCTCTCTAGGACATTCAGAAGCCAAGTTATAAGCCCACAAAGGTGTAACTGGACTACTTCTTTAAATTGACACCAGATCCGGTGACCTTTGGGACATGGTTTGACCCACTTAGGAAAGTGCTATCATCATGAAACGTTCAGATCACTTACAACTCAATAGATTCTACCTTCCTGTAACGTTTCAGCCTGATTGGACCTTGTTTTCACACAAATGAACCCAGAATGATGTGAAATTGTGCTTCGTGCAACATAATTCTGGGTGCCATTTACAAACCATAAGGCTAATGACTCCATTCCTTTTTGTGGTTGTAGGGGCTGTTGATTGGAGTACACTAAAACAAACCTGACCTCTCTAGGACATTCAGAAGCCAAGTTATAAGCCCACAAAGGTGTAACTGGACTACTTCTTTAAAGGGACACCAGGCCCGGTGACCTTTGCGACATGGTTTGACCCCCTTAGGAAAGTGCTATCATCATGAAACGTTCAGATCACTTACAACTCAATAGATTCTACCTTCCTGTAACGTTTCAGCCTGATTTGACCTTGTTTTCACACAAATGAACCCAGAATGATGTGAAATTGTGCTTCGTGCAACATAATTCTGGGTGCCATTTACAAACCATAAGTGCTAATGACTCCATTCCTTTTTGTGGTTATAGGGGCTGTTGATTGGAGTATTATAAACAAACCTAACCTCTCTAGGACAATCAGAAGCCAAGTTATAAGCCTACAAATGTGTAACTGGACTACTTCTTTAAAGTGACACCAGGCCCGGTGACCTTTGGGACATGTTTTTACCCCCTATAGGAATGTGCGATCATCTTGAAACGTTCAGATCACTTACAACTCAATAGATTCTACCTTCTTGTAGCGTTTCAGCCTGATTGGACCTTGTTTTCACACAAATGGACCCAGAATGATGTGAAATTATGCTTCGTGCAACATAATTCTGGGTGCCATTTACAAACCATAAGTGCTAATGACTCCATTCCTTTTTGTTGTTGTAGGGGCTTTTGATTGGAGTACACTAAAACAAACCTGATCTCTCTAGGACATTCAGAAGCCAAGTTATAAGCCCACAAATGTGTAACTGGACTACTTTAAATTGACACCAGATCCGGTGACCTTTGGGACATGATTTGACCCCCTTAGGAAAGTGCTATCATCATGAAACGTTCAGATCACTTACAACTCAATAGATTCTACCTTTCTGTAACGATTCAGCCTGATTGGACCTTACTTTCACACAAATGGACCCAGAATGATGTGAAATTGTGCTTCGTGCAACATAATTCTGGGTGCCATTTACAAACCATAAGTGCTAATGACTCCATTCCTTTTTGTGGTTATAGGGGCTGTTGATTGGAGTATTATAAACAAACCTAACCTCTCTAGGACAATCAGAAGCCAAGTTATAAGCCTACAAATGTGTAACTGGACTACTTCTTTAAAGTGACACCAGGCCCGGTGACCTTTGGGACATGTTTTTACCCCCTATAGGAATGTGCGATCATCTTGAAACGTTCAGATCACTTACAACTCAATAGATTCTACCTTCTTGTAGCGTTTCAGCCTGATTGGACCTTGTTTTCACACAAATGGACCCAGAATGATGTGAAATTATGCTTCGTGCAACATAATTCTGGGTGCCATTTACAAACCATAAGTGCTAATGACTCCATTCCTTTTTGTTGTTGTAGGGGCTTTTGATTGGAGTACACTAAAACAAACCTGATCTCTCTAGGACATTCAGAAGCCAAGTTATAAGCCCACAAATGTGTAACTGGACTACTTTAAATTGACACCAGATCCGGTGACCTTTGGGACATGGTTTTACCCCCTATAGGAATGTGCGATCATCTTGAAACGTTCAGATCACTTGCAACTCAATAGATTGTACCTTCTTGTAGCGTTTCAGCCTGATTGGACCTTGTTTTCACACAAATGGACCCAGAATGATGTGAAATTGTGCTTCGTGCAACATATTTCTGGGTGCCATTTACAAACCATAAGTGCTAATGACTCCATTCCTTTTTGTGGTTGTAGGGGCTGTTGATTGGAGTACATTAAAATAAACCTGATCTCTCTAGGACATTCAGAAGCCAAGTTATAAGCCCACAAATGTGTAACTGGACTACTTCTTTAAATTGACACCAGATCCGGTGACCTTTGGGACATGGTTTGACCCCCTTAGGAAAGTGCTATCATCATGAAACGTTCAGATCACTTACAACTCAATAGATTCTACCTTCCTGTAACGTTTCAGCCTGATTGGACCTTGTTTTCACACAAATGGACCCAGAATGAAGTGAAATTGTGCTTCGTGCAACATAATTCTGGGTGCCATTTACAAACCATAAGTGCTAATGACTCCATTCCTTTTTGTGGTTGTAGGGGCTGTTGATTGGAGTACACTAAAACAAACCTGATCTCTCTAGGACATTCAGAAGCCAAGTTATAAGCCCACAAATGTGTAACTGGACTACTTCTTTAAATTGACACCAGATCCGGTGACCTTTGGGACATGGTTTGACCCCCTTAGGAAAGTGCTATCATCATGAAACGTTCAGATCACTTACAACTCAATAGATTCTACCTTCCTGTAACGTTTCAGCCTGATTGGACCTTGTTTTCACACAAAAGAACCCAGAATGATGTGAAATTGTGCTTCGTGCAACATAATTCTGGGTGCCATTTAAAAACCATAAGTGCTAATGACTCCATTCCTTTTTGTGGTTGTAGGGGCTGTTGATTGGAGTACACTAAAACAAACCTGATCTCTCTAGGACATTCAGAAGCCAAGTTATAAGCCCACAAATGTGTAACTGGACTACTACTTTAAATTGACACCAGATCCGGTGACCTTTGGGACATGGTTTGACCCCCTTAGGAAAGTGCTATCATCATGAAACGTTCAGATCACTTACAACTCAATAGATTCTACCTTCCTGTAACGTTTCAGCCTGATTGGACCTTGTTTTCACACAAAAGAACCCAGAATGATGTGAAATTGTGCTTCGTGCAACATAATTCTGGGTGCCATTTAAAAACCATAAGTGCTAATGACTCCATTCCTTTTTGTGGTTGTAGGGGCTGTTGATTGGAGTACACTAAAACAAACCTGATCTCTCTAGGACATTCAGAAGCCAAGTTATAAGCCCACAAATGTGTAACTGGACTACTACTTTAAATTGACACCAGATCCGGTGACCTTTGGGACATGGTTTGACCCCCTTAGGAAAGTGCTATCATCATGAAACGTTCAGATCACTTACAACTCAATAGATTCTACCTTCCTGTAACGTTTCAGCCTGATTGGACCTTGTTTTCTCACAAATGAACCCAGAATGATGTGAAATTGTGCTTCGTGCAACATAATTCTGGGTGCAATTTACAAACCATAAGGCTAATGACTCCATTCCTTTTTGTGGTTGTAGGGGCTTTTGATTGGAGTGAACTAAAACAAACCTGACCTCTCTAGGACATTCAGAAGCCAAGTTGTAAGCCCACAAAGGTGTAACTGGACTACTTCTTTAAAGTGACACCAGGCCCGGTGACCTTTGGGACATGGTTTGACCCCCTTAGGAAAGTGCTATCATCATGAAACGTTCTAAATCACTTACAACTCAATAGATTCTACCTTCCTGTAACGTTTCAGCCTGATTGGACCTTGTTTTCACACAAATGAACCCAGAATGATGTGAAATTGTGCTTCGTGCAACATAATTCTGGGTGCCATTTACAAACCATAAGTGCTAATGACTCCATTCCTTTTTGTGGTTGTAGGGGCTGTTGATTGGAGTACACTAAAACAAACCTGATCTCTCTAGGACATTCAGAAGCCAAGTTATAAGCCCACAAATGTGTAACTGGACTACTTCTTTAAATTGACACCAGATCCGGTGACCTTTGGGACATGGTTTGACCCCCTTAGGAAAGTGCTATCATCATGAAACGTTCAGATCACTTACAACTCAAAAGATTCTACCTTCCTGTAACGTTTCAGCCTGGTTGGACCTTGTTTTCACACAAATGAACCCAGAATGATGTGAAATTGTGCTTCGTGCAACATAATTCTGGGTGCCATTTACAAACCATAAGGCTAATGACTCCATTCCTTTTTGTGGTTGTAGGGGCTTTTGATTGGAGTACACTAAAAAAAACCTGACCTCTCTAGGACATTCAGAAGCCAAGTTATAAGCCCACAAAGGTGTAACTGGACTACTACTTTAAATTGACACCAGATCCGGTGACCTTTGGGACATGGTTTGACCCCCTTAGGAAAGTGCTATCATCATGAAACGTTCAGATCACTTACAACTCAATAGATTCTACCTTCCTGTAACGTTTCAGCCTGATTGGACCTTGTTTTCACACAAATGAACCCAGAATGATGTGAAATTGTGCTTCGTGCAACATAATTCTGGGTGCCATTTACAAACCATAAGGCTAATGACTCCATTCCTTTTTGTGGTTGTAGGGGCTTTTGATTGGAGTACACTAAAACAAACCTGACCTCTCTAGGACATTCAGAAGCCAAGTTATAAGCCCACAAAGGTGTAACTGGACTACTTCTTTAAAGTCACACCAGGCCCGGTGACCTTTGGGACATGGTTTGACCCCCTTAGGAAAGTGCTATCATCATGAAACGTTCTAAATCACTTACAACTCAATAGATTCTACCTTCCTGTAACGTTTCAGCCTGATTGGACCTTGTTTTCACACAAATGAACCCAGAATGATGTGAAATTGTGCTTCGTGCAACATAATTCTGGGTGCCATTTACAAACCATAAGTGCTAATGACTCCATTCCTTTTTGTGGTTGTAGGGGCTGTTGATTGGAGTACACTAAAACAAACCTGATCTCTCTAGGACATTCAGAAGCCAAGTTATAAGCCCACAAATGTGTAACTGGACTACTTCTTTAAATTGACACCAGATCCGGTGACCTTTGGGACATGGTTTGACCCCCTTAGGAAAGTGCTATCATCATGAAACGTTCAGATCACTTACAACTCAATAGATTCTACCTTCCTGTAACGTTTCAGCCTGATTGGACCTTGTTTTCACACAAATGAACCCAGAATGATGTGAAATTGTGCTTCGTGCAACATAATTCTGGGTGCCATTTACAAACCATAAGGCTAATGACTCCATTCCTTTTTGTGGTTGTAGGGGCTTTTGATTGGAGTACACTAAAAAAAACCTGACCTCTCTAGGACATTCAGAAGCCAAGTTATAAGCCCACAAATGTGTAACTGGACTACTTCTTTAAAGTGACACCAGGCCCGGTGACCTTTGGGACATGGTTTGACCCCCTTAGGAAAGTGCTATCATCATGAAACGTTCAGATCACTTACAACTCAATAGATTCTACCTTCCTGTAACGTTTCAGCCTGATTGGACCTTGTTTTCACACAAATGAACCCAGAATGATGTGAAATTGTGCTTCGTGCAACATAATTCTGGGTGCCATTTACAAACCATAAGTGCTAATGACTCCATTCCTTTTTGTGGTTGTAGGAGCTGTTGATTGGAGTACATTAAAACAAAACCTGATCTCTCTAGGACATTCAGAAGCCAAGTTATAAGCCCACAAAGGTGTAACTGGACTACTTCTTTAAATTGACACCAGATCCGGTGACCTTTGGGACATGGTTTGACCCACTTAGGAAAGTGCTATCATCATGAAACGTTCAGATCACTTACAACTCAATAGATTCTACCTTCCTGTAACGTTTCAGCCTGATTGGACCTTGTTTTCACACAAATGAACCCAGAATGATGTGAAATTGTGCTTCGTGCAACATAATTCTGGGTGCCATTTACAAACCATAAGGCTAATGACTCCATTCCTTTTTGTGGTTGTAGGGGCTGTTGATTGGAGTACACTAAAACAAACCTGACCTCTCTAGGACATTCAGAAGCCAAGTTATAAGCCCACAAAGGTGTAACTGGACTACTTCTTTAAAGGGACACCAGGCCCGGTGACCTTTGGGACATGGTTTGACCCCCTTAGGAAAGTGCTATCATCATGAAACGTTCAGATCACTTACAACTCAATAGATTCTACCTTCCTGTAACGTTTCAGCCTGATTGGACCTTGTTTTCACACAAATGAACCCAGAATGATGTGAAATTGTGCTTCGTGCAACATAATTCTGGGTGCCATTTACAAACCATAAGTGCTAATGACTCCATTCCTTTTTGTGGTTATAGGGGCTGTTGATTGGAGTATTATAAACAAACCTAACCTCTCTAGGACAATCAGAAGCCAAGTTATAAGCCTACAAATGTGTAACTGGACTACTTCTTTAAAGTGACACCAGGCCCGGTGACCTTTGGGACATGTTTTTACCCCCTATAGGAATGTGCGATCATCTTGAAACGTTCAGATCACTTACAACTCAATAGATACTACCTTCTTGTAGCGTTTCAGCCTGATTGGACCTTGTTTTCACACAAATGGACCCAGAATGATGTGAAATTATGCTTCGTGCAACATAATTCTGGGTGCCATTTACAAACCATAAGTGCTAATGACTCCATTCCTTTTTGTTGTTGTAGGGGCTTTTGATTGGAGTACACTAAAACAAACCTGATCTCTCTAGGACATTCAGAAGCCAAGTTATAAGCCCACAAATGTGTAACTGGACTACTTTAAATTGACACCAGATCCGGTGACCTTTGGGACATGATTTGACCCCCTTAGGAAAGTGCTATCATCATGAAACGTTCAGATCACTTACAACTCAATAGATTCTACCTTTCTGTAACGATTCAGCCTGATTGGACCTTACTTTCACACAAATGGACCCAGAATGATGTGAAATTGTGCTTCGTGCAACATAATTCTGGGTGCCATTTACAAACCATAAGTGCTAATGACTCCATTCCTTTTTGTGGTTGTAGGGGCTGTTGATTGGAGTACATTAAAACAAACCTGATCTCTCTAGGACATTCAGAAGCCAAGTTATAAGCCCACAAATGTGTAACTGGACTACTTCTTTAAATTGACACCAGGCCCGGTGACCTTTGGGACATGGTTTTACCCCCTATAGGAATGTGCGATCATCTTGAAACGTTCAGATCACTTGCAACTCAATAGATTGTACCTTCTTGTAGCGTTTCAGCCTGATTGGACCTTGTTTTCACACAAATGGACCCAGAATGATGTGAAATTGTGCTTCGTGCAACATATTTCTGGGTGCCATTTACAAACCATAAGTGCTAATGACTCCATTCCTTTTTGTGGTTGTAGGGGCTGTTGATTGGAGTACATTAAAATAAACCTGATCTCTCTAGGACATTCAGAAGCCAAGTTATAAGCCCACAAATGTGTAACTGGACTACTTCTTTAAATTGACACCAGATCCGGTGACCTTTGGGACATGGTTTGACCCCCTTAGGAAAGTGCTATCATCATGAAACGTTCAGATCACTTACAACTCAATAGATTCTACCTTCCTGTAACGTTTCAGCCTGATTGGACCTTGTTTTCAAACAAATGGACCCAGAATGAAGTGAAATTGTGCTTCGTGCAACATAATTCTGGGTGCCATTTAAAAACCATAAGTGCTAATGACTCCATTCCTTTTTGTGGTTGTAGGGGCTGTTGATTGGAGTACACTAAAACAAACCTGATCTCTCTAGGACATTCAGAAGCCAAGTTATAAGCCCACAAAGGTGTAACTGGACTACTTCTTTAAATTGACACCAGATCCGGTGACCTTTGGGACATGGTTTGACCCACTTAGGAAAGTGCTATCATCATGAAACGTTCAGATCACTTACAACTCAATAGATTCTACCTTCCTGTAACGTTTCAGCCTGATTGGACCTTGTTTTCACACAAATGAACCCAGAATGATGTGAAATTGTGCTTCGTGCAACATAATTCTGGGTGCCATTTACAAACCATAAGGCTAATGACTCCATTCCTTTTTGTGGTTGTAGGGGCTTTTGATTGGAGTACACTAAAAAAAACCTGACCTCTCTAGGACATTCAGAAGCCAAGTTATAAGCCCACAAATGTGTAACTGGACTACTTCTTTAAAGTGACACCAGGCCCGGTGACCTTTGGGACATGGTTTGACCCCCTTAGGAAAGTGCTATCATCATGAAACGTTCAGATCACTTACAACTCAATAGATTCTACCTTCCTGTAACGTTTCAGCCTGATTGGACCTTGTTTTCACACAAATGAACCCAGAATGATGTGAAATTGTGCTTCGTGCAACATAATTCTGGGTGCCATTTACAAACCATAAGTGCTAATGACTCCATTCCTTTTTGTGGTTGTAGGAGCTGTTGATTGGAGTACATTAAAACAAAACCTGATCTCTCTAGGACATTCAGAAGCCAAGTTATAAGCCCACAAAGGTGTAACTGGACTACTTCTTTAAATTGACACCAGATCCGGTGACCTTTGGGACATGGTTTGACCCACTTAGGAAAGTGCTATCATCATGAAACGTTCAGATCACTTACAACTCAATAGATTCTACCTTCCTGTAACGTTTCAGCCTGATTGGACCTTGTTTTCACACAAATGAACCCAGAATGATGTGAAATTGTGCTTCGTGCAACATAATTCTGGGTGCCATTTACAAACCATAAGGCTAATGACTCCATTCCTTTTTGTGGTTGTAGGGGCTGTTGATTGGAGTACACTAAAACAAACCTGACCTCTCTAGGACATTCAGAAGCCAAGTTATAAGCCCACAAAGGTGTAACTGGACTACTTCTTTAAAGGGACACCAGGCCCGGTGACCTTTGGGACATGGTTTGACCCCCTTAGGAAAGTGCTATCATCATGAAACGTTCAGATCACTTACAACTCAATAGATTCTACCTTCCTGTAACGTTTCAGCCTGATTGGACCTTGTTTTCACACAAATGAACCCAGAATGATGTGAAATTGTGCTTCGTGCAACATAATTCTGGGTGCCATTTACAAACCATAAGTGCTAATGACTCCATTCCTTTTTGTGGTTATAGGGGCTGTTGATTGGAGTATTATAAACAAACCTAACCTCTCTAGGACAATCAGAAGCCAAGTTATAAGCCTACAAATGTGTAACTGGACTACTTCTTTAAAGTGACACCAGGCCCGGTGACCTTTGGGACATGTTTTTACCCCCTATAGGAATGTGCGATCATCTTGAAACGTTCAGATCACTTACAACTCAATAGATACTACCTTCTTGTAGCGTTTCAGCCTGATTGGACCTTGTTTTCACACAAATGGACCCAGAATGATGTGAAATTATGCTTCGTGCAACATAATTCTGGGTGCCATTTACAAACCATAAGTGCTAATGACTCCATTCCTTTTTGTTGTTGTAGGGGCTTTTGATTGGAGTACACTAAAACAAACCTGATCTCTCTAGGACATTCAGAAGCCAAGTTATAAGCCCACAAATGTGTAACTGGACTACTTTAAATTGACACCAGATCCGGTGACCTTTGGGACATGATTTGACCCCCTTAGGAAAGTGCTATCATCATGAAACGTTCAGATCACTTACAACTCAATAGATTCTACCTTTCTGTAACGATTCAGCCTGATTGGACCTTACTTTCACACAAATGGACCCAGAATGATGTGAAATTGTGCTTCGTGCAACATAATTCTGGGTGCCATTTACAAACCATAAGTGCTAATGACTCCATTCCTTTTTGTGGTTGTAGGGGCTGTTGATTGGAGTACATTAAAACAAACCTGATCTCTCTAGGACATTCAGAAGCCAAGTTATAAGCCCACAAATGTGTAACTGGACTACTTCTTTAAATTGACACCAGGCCCGGTGACCTTTGGGACATGGTTTTACCCCCTATAGGAATGTGCGATCATCTTGAAACGTTCAGATCACTTGCAACTCAATAGATTGTACCTTCTTGTAGCGTTTCAGCCTGATTGGACCTTGTTTTCACACAAATGGACCCAGAATGATGTGAAATTGTGCTTCGTGCAACATATTTCTGGGTGCCATTTACAAACCATAAGTGCTAATGACTCCATTCCTTTTTGTGGTTGTAGGGGCTGTTGATTGGAGTACATTAAAATAAACCTGATCTCTCTAGGACATTCAGAAGCCAAGTTATAAGCCCACAAATGTGTAACTGGACTACTTCTTTAAATTGACACCAGATCCGGTGACCTTTGGGACATGGTTTGACCCCCTTAGGAAAGTGCTATCATCATGAAACGTTCAGATCACTTACAACTCAATAGATTCTACCTTCCTGTAACGTTTCAGCCTGATTGGACCTTGTTTTCACACAAATGGACCCAGAATGAAGTGAAATTGTGCTTCGTGCAACATAATTCTGGGTGCCATTTACAAACCATAAGTGCTAATGACTCCATTCCTTTTTGTGGTTGTAGGGGCTGTTGATTGGAGTACACTAAAACAAACCTGATCTCTCTAGGACATTCAGAAGCCAAGTTATAAGCCCACAAATGTGTAACTGGACTACTTCTTTAAATTGACACCAGATCCGGTGACCTTTGGGACATGGTTTGACCCCCTTAGGAAAGTGCTATCATCATGAAACGTTCAGATCACTTACAACTCAATAGATTCTACCTTCCTGTAACGTTTCAGCCTGATTGGACCTTGTTTTCACACAAAAGAACCCAGAATGATGTGAAATTGTGCTTCGTGCAACATAATTCTGGGTGCCATTTAAAAACCATAAGTGCTAATGACTCCATTCCTTTTTGTGGTTGTAGGGGCTGTTGATTGGAGTACACTAAAACAAACCTGATCTCTCTAGGACATTCAGAAGCCAAGTTATAAGCCCACAAAGGTGTAACTGGACTACTTCTTTAAATTGACACCAGATCCGGTGACCTTTGGGACATGGTTTGACCCACTTAGGAAAGTGCTATCATCATGAAACGTTCAGATCACTTACAACTCAATAGATTCTACCTTCCTGTAACGTTTCAGCCTGATTGGACCTTGTTTTCACACAAATGAACCCAGAATGATGTGAAATTGTGCTTCGTGCAACATAATTCTGGGTGCCATTTACAAACCATAAGGCTAATGACTCCATTCCTTTTTGTGGTTGTAGGGGCTGTTGATTGGAGTACACTAAAACAAACCTGACCTCTCTAGGACATTCAGAAGCCAAGTTATAAGCCCACAAAGGTGTAACTGGACTACTTCTTTAAAGGGACACCAGGCCCGGTGACCTTTGGGACATGGTTTGACCCCCTTAGGAAAGTGCTATCATCATGAAACGTTCAGATCACTTACAACTCAATAGATTCTACCTTCCTGTAACGTTTCAGCCTGATTGGACCTTGTTTTCACACAAATGAACCCAGAATGATGTGAAATTGTGCTTCGTGCAACATAATTCTGGGTGCCATCTACAAACCATAAGTGCTAATGACTCCATTCCTTTTTGTGGTTATAGGGGCTGTTGATTGGAGTATTATAAACAAACCTAACCTCTCTAGGACAATCAGAAGCCAAGTTATAAGCCTACAAATGTGTAACTGGACTACTTCTTTAAAGTGACACCAGGCCCGGTGACCTTTGGGACATGTTTTTACCCCCTATAGGAATGTGCGATCATCTTGAAACGTTCAGATCACTTACAACTCAATAGATACTACCTTCTTGTAGCGTTTCAGCCTGATTGGACCTTGTTTTCACACAAATGGACCCAGAATGATGTGAAATTATGCTTCGTGCAACATAATTCTGGGTGCCATTTACAAACCATAAGTGCTAATGACTCCATTCCTTTTTGTTGTTGTAGGGGCTTTTGATTGGGGTACACTAAAACAAACCTGATCTCTCTAGGACATTCAGAAGCCAAGTTATAAGCCCACAAATGTGTAACTGGACTACTTTAAATTGACACCAGATCCGGTGACCTTTGGGACATGATTTGACCCCCTTAGGAAAGTGCTATCATCATGAAACGTTCAGATCACTTACAACTCAATAGATTCTACCTTTCTGTAACGATTCAGCCTGATTGGACCTTACTTTCACACAAATGGACCCAGAATGATGTGAAATTGTGCTTCGTGCAACATAATTCTGGGTGCCATTTACAAACCATAAGTGCTAATGACTCCATTCCTTTTTGTGGTTGTAGGGGCTGTTGATTGGAGTACATTAAAACAAACCTGATCTCTCTAGGACATTCAGAAGCCAAGTTATAAGCCCACAAATGTGTAACTGGACTACTTCTTTAAATTGACACCAGGCCCGGTGACCTTTGGGACATGGTTTTACCCCCTATAGGAATGTGCGATCATCTTGAAACGTTCAGATCACTTGCAACTCAATAGATTGTACCTTCTTGTAGCGTTTCAGCCTGATTGGACCTTGTTTTCACACAAATGGACCCAGAATGATGTGAAATTGTGCTTCGTGCAACATATTTCTGGGTGCCATTTACAAACCATAAGTGCTAATGACTCCATTCCTTTTTGTGGTTGTAGGGGCTGTTGATTGGAGTACATTAAAATAAACCTGATCTCTCTAGGACATTCAGAAGCCAAGTTATAAGCCCACAAATGTGTAACTGGACTACTTCTTTAAATTGACACCAGATCCGGTGACCTTTGGGACATGGTTTGACCCCCTTAGGAAAGTGCTATCATCATGAAACGTTCAGATCACTTACAACTCAATAGATTCTACCTTCCTGTAACGTTTCAGCCTGATTGGACCTTGTTTTCACACAAATGGACCCAGAATGAAGTGAAATTGTGCTTCGTGCAACATAATTCTGGGTGCCATTTACAAACCATAAGTGCTAATGACTCCATTCCTTTTTGTGGTTGTAGGGGCTGTTGATTGGAGTACACTAAAACAAACCTGATCTCTCTAGGACATTCAGAAGCCAAGTTATAAGCCCACAAATGTGTAACTGGACTACTTCTTTAAATTGACACCAGATCCGGTGACCTTTGGGACATGGTTTGACCCCCTTAGGAAAGTGCTATCATCATGAAACGTTCAGATCACTTACAACTCAATAGATTCTACCTTCCTGTAACGTTTCAGCCTGATTGGACCTTGTTTTCACACAAAAGAACCCAGAATGATGTGAAATTGTGCTTCGTGCAACATAATTCTGGGTGCCATTTAAAAACCATAAGTGCTAATGACTCCATTCCTTTTTGTGGTTGTAGGGGCTGTTGATTGGAGTACACTAAAACAAACCTGATCTCTCTAGGACATTCAGAAGCCAAGTTATAAGCCCACAAATGTGTAACTGGACTACTACTTTAAATTGACACCAGATCCGGTGACCTTTGGGACATGGTTTGACCCCCTTAGGAAAGGGCTATCATCATGAAACGTTCAGATCACTTACAACTCAATAGATTCTACCTTCCTGTAACGTTTCAGCCTGATTGGACCTTGTTTTCACACAAATGAACCCAGAATGATGTGAAATTGTGCTTCGTGCAACATAATTCTGGGTGCCATTTACAAACCATAAGGCTAATGACTCCATTCCTTTTTGTGGTTGTAGGGGCTTTTGATTGGAGTACACTAAAACAAACCTGACCTCTCTAGGACATTCAGAAGCCAAGTTATAAGCCCACAAAAGTGTAACTGGACTACTTCTTTAAAGTGACACCAGGCCCGGTGACCTTTGGGACATGGTTTGACCCCCTTAGAAAAGTGCTATCATCATGAAACGTTCTAAATCACTTACAACTCAATAGATTCTACCTTCCTGTACCGTTTCAGCCTGATTGGACCTTGTTTTCACACAAATGAACCCAGAATGATGTGAAATTGTGCTTCGTGCAACATAATTCTGGGTGCCATTTACAAACCATAAGTGCTAATGACTCCATTCCTTTTTGTGGTTGTAGGGGCTGTTGATTGGAGTACACTAAAACAAACCTGATCTCTCTAGGACATTCATAAGCCAAGTTATAAGCCCACAAATGTGTAACTTGACTACTTCTTTAAATTGACACCAGATCCGGTGACCTTTGGGACATGGTTTGACCCCCTTAGGAAAGTGCTATCATCATGAAACGTTCAGATCACTTACAACTCAATAGATTCTACCTTCCTGTAACGTTTCAGCCTGATTGGACCTTGTTTTCACACAAATGAACCCAGAATGATGTGAAATAGTGCTTCGTGCAACATAATTCTGGGTGCCATTTACAAACCATAAGGCTAATGACTCCATTCCTTTTTGTGGTTGTAGGGGCTTTTGATTGGAGTACACTAAAAAAAAACCTGACCTCTCTAGGACATTCAGAAGCCAAGTTATAAGCCCACAAAGGTGTAACTGGACTACTTCTTTAAATTGACACCAGGCCCGGTGACCTTTGGGACATGGTTTGACCCCCTTAGGAAAGTGCTATCATCATGAAACGTTCAGATCACTTACAACTCAATAGATTCTACCTTCCTGTAACGTTTCAGCCTGATTGGACCTTGTTTTCACACAAATGAACCCAGAATGATGTGAAATTGTGCTTCGTGCAACATAATTCTGGGTGCCATTTACAAACCATAAGTGCTAATGACTCCATTCCTTTTTGTGGTTGTAGGGGCTGTTGATTGGAGTACATTAAAACAAAACCTGATCTCTCTAGAACATTCAGAAGCCAAGTTATAAGCCCACAAATGTGTAACTGGACTACTTCTTTAAATTGACACCAGATCCGGTGACCTTTGGGACATGGTTTGACCCCCTTAGGAAAGTGCTATCATCATGAAACGTTCAGATCACTTACAACTCAATAGATTCTACCTTCCTATAACGTTTCAGCCTGATTGGACCTTGTTTTCACACAAATGAACCCAGAATGATGTGAAATTGTGCTTCGTGCAACATAATTCTGGGTGCCATTTGAAAACCATAAGTGCTAATGTCTCCATTCCTTTTTGTGGTTGTAGGGGCTGTTGATTGGAGTACACTAAAACAAACCTGATCTCTCTAGGACATTCAGAAGCCAAGTTATAAGCCCACAAATGTGTAACTGGACTACTTCTTTAAATTGACACCAGATCCGGTGACCTTTGGGACATGGTTTGACCCCCTTAGGAAAGTGCTATCATCATGAAACGTTCAGATCACTTACAACTCAATAGATCCTACCTTCCTGTAACGTTTCAGCCTGATTGGACCTTGTTTTCACACAAATGAACCCAGAATGATGTGAAATTGTGCTTCGTGCAACATAATTATGGGTGCCATTTACAAACCATAAGGCTAATGACTCCATTCCTTTTTGTGGTTGTAGGGGCTTTTGATTGGAGTACACTATAACAAACCTGACCTCTATAGGACATTCAGAAGCCAAGTTATAAGCCCACAAATGTGTAACTGGACTACTTCTTTAAAGTGACACCAGTCCCGGTGACCTTTGGGACATGGTTTGACCCCCTTAGGAAAGTGCTATCATCGTGAAACGTTCAGATCACTTACAACTCAATAGATTCTACCTTCCTGTAACGTTTCAGCCTGATTGGACCTTGTTTTCACACAAATGAACCCAGAATGATGTGAAATTGTGCTTCGTGCAACATAATTCTGGGTGCCATTTACAAACCATAAGTGCTAATGACTCCATTCCTTTTTGTGGTTGTAGGGGCTGTTGATTGGAGTACACTAAAACAAACCTGATCTCTCTAGGACATTCAGAAGCCAAGTTATAAGCCCACAAAGGTGTAACTGGACTACTTCTTTAAATTGACACCAGATCCGGTGACCTTTGGGACATGGTTTGACCCCCTTAGGAAAGTGCTATCATCATGAAACGTTCAGATCACTTACAACTCAATAGATTCTACCTTCCTGTAACGTTTCAGCCTGATTGGACCTTGTTTTCACACAAATGAACCCAGAATGATGTGAAATTGTGCTTCGTGCAACATAATTCTGGGTGCCATTTACAAACCATAAGGCTAATGACTCCATTCCTTTTTGTGGTTGTAGGGGCTTTTGATTGGAGTACACTAAAACAAACCTGACCTCTCTAGGACATTCAGAAGCCAAGTTATAAGCCCACAAAGGTGTAACTGGACTACTTCTTTAAAGGGACACAAGGCCCGGTGACCTTTGGGACATGGTTTGACCCCCTTAGGAAAGTGCTATCATCATGAAACGTTCAGATCACTTACAACTCAATAGATTCTACCTTCCTGTAACGTTTCACCCTGATTGGACCTTGTTTTCACACAAATGAACCCAGAATGATGTGAAATTGTGCTTCGTGCAACATAATTCTGGGTGCCATTTACAAACCATAAGTGCTAATGACTCCATTCCTTTTTGTGGTTATAGGGGCTGTTGATTGGAGTATTATAAACAAACCTAACCTCTCTAGGACAATCAGAAGCCAAGTTATAAGCCTACAAATGTGTAACTGGACTACTTCTTTAAAGTGACACCAGGCCCGGTGACCTTTGGGACATGTTTTTACCCCCTATAGGAATGTGCGATCATCTTGAAACGTTCAGATCACTTACAACTCAATAGATTCTACCTTCTTGTAGCGTTTCAGCCTGATTGGACCTTGTTTTCACACAAATGGACCCAAAATGATGTGAAATTATGCTTCGTGCAACATAATTCTGGGTGCCATTTACAAACCATAAGTGCTAATGACTCCATTCCTTTTTGTTGTTGTAGGGGCTTTTGATTGGTGTACACTAAAACAAACCTGATCTCTCTAGGACATTCAGAAGCCAAGTTATAAGCCCACAAATGTGTAACTGGACTACTTTAAATTGACACCAGATCCGGTGACCTTTGGGACATGATTTGACCCCCTTAGGAAAGTGCTATCATCATGAAACGTTCAGATCACTTACAACTCAATAGATTCTACCTTTCTGTAACGATTCAGCCTGATTGGACCTTACTTTCACACAAATGGACCCAGAATGATGTGAAATTGTGCTTCGTGCAACATAATTCTGGGTGCCATTTACAAACCATAAGTGCTAATGACTCCATTCCTTTTTGTGGTTGTAGGGGCTGTTGATTGGAGTACATTAAAACAAACCTGATCTCTCTAGGACATTCAGAAGCCAAGTTATAAGCCCACAAATGTGTAACTGGACTACTTCTTTAAATTGACACCAGGCCCGGTGACCTTTGGGACATGGTTTTACCCCCTAAAGGAATGTGAGATCATCTTGAAACGTTGAGATCACTTACAACTCAATAGATTCTACCTTCTTGTAGCGTTTCAGCCTGATTGGACCTTGTTTTCACACAAATGGACCCAGAATGATGTGAAATTGTGCTTCGTGCAACATATTTCTGGGTGCCATTTACAAACCATAAGTGCTAATGACTCCATTCCTTTTTGTGGTTGTAGGGGCTGTTGATTGGAGTACATTAAAATAAACCTGATCTCTCTAGGACATTCAGAAGCCAAGTTATAAGCCCACAAATGTGTAACTGGACTACTTCTTTAAATTGACACCAGATCCGGTGACCTTTGGGACATGGTTTGACCCCCTTAGGAAAGTGCTATCATCATGAAACGTTCAGATCACTTACAACTCAATAGATTCTACCTTCCTGTAACGTTTCAGCCTGATTGGACCTTGTTTTCACACAAATGAACCCAGAATGATGTGAAATTTTGCTTCGTTCAACATAATTCTGGGTGCCATTTAAAAACCATAAGTGCTAACGACTCCATTCATTTTTGTGGTTGTAGGGGCTGTTGATTGGAGTATACTAAAACAAACCTGATCTCTCTAGGACATTCAGAAGCCAAGTTATAAGCCCACAAATGTGTAACTGGACTACTTCTTTAAATTCACACCAGATCCGGTGACCTTTGGGACATGGTTTGACCCCCTTAGGAAAGTGCTATCATCATGAAACGTTCAGATCACTTACAACTCAATAGATTCTACCTTCCTGTAACGTTTCAGCCTGATTGGACCTTGTTTTCACACAAATGGACCCAGAATGATGTGAAATTGTGCTTCGTGCAACATAATTCTGGGTGCCATTTACAAACCATAAGTGCTAATGACTTCATTGCTTTTTGTGGTTGTAGGGGCTGTTGAATTGAGTACATTAAAACAAACCTGATCTCTCTAGGACATTCAGAAGCCAAGTTATAAGCCCACAAATGTGTAACTGGACTATTTCTTTAAATTGACACCAGATCCGGTGACCTTTGGGACATGGTTTGACCCCCTATAGGAATGTGCGATCATCATGAAACGTTCAGATCACTTACAACTCAATAGATTCTACCTTCTTGTAACGTTTCAGCCTGATTGGACCTTGTTTTCACACAAATGGACCCAGAATGATGTGAAATTATGCTTCGTGCAACATAATTCTGGGTGCCATTTACAAAGCATAAGTGCTAATGACTCCATTCCTTTTTGTGGTTGTAGGGGCTGTTGATTGGAGTACACTAAAACAAACCTGATCTCTCTAGGACATTCAGAAGCCAAGTTATAAGCCCACAAATGTGTAACTGGACTACTTCTTTAAATTGACACCAGATCCGGTGACCTTTGGGACATGGTTTGACCCCCTTAGGAAAGTGCTATCATCATGAAACGTTCAGATCACTTACAACTCAGTAGATTCTACCTTCCTGTAAAGTTTCAGCCTGATTGGACTTTGTTTTCACACAAATGAACCCAGAATGATGTGAAATTGTGCTTCGTGCAACATATTTCTGGGTGCCATTTACAAACCATAAGTGCTAATGACCCCAGTCCTTTTTGTGGTTGTAGGGGCTGTTGATTGGAGTACACTAAAACAAACCTGATCTCTCTAGGACATTCAGAAGCCAAGTTATAAGCCCACAAATGTGTAACTGGACTACTTCTTTAAATTGACACCAGATCTGGTGACCTTTGGGACATGGTTTGACCCCCTTAGGAAAGTGCTATCATCATGAAACGTTCAGATCACTTACAACTCAATAGATTCTACCTTCCTGTAACGTTTCAGCCTGATTGGACCTTGTTTTCACACAAATGAACCCAGAATGATGTGAAATTGTGCTTCGTTCAACATAATTCTGGGTGCCATTTAAAAACCATAAGTGCTAATGACTCCATTCCTTTTTGTGGTTGTAGGGGCTGTTGATTGGAGTATACTAAAACAAACCTGATCTCTCTAGGACATTCAGAAGCCAAGTTATAAGCCCACAAAGGTGTAACTGGACTACTTCTTTAAAGTGACACCAGGCCCGGTGACCTTTGGGACATGGTTTGACCCCCTATAGGAATGTGTGATCATCATGAAACGTTCAGATCACTTACAACTCAATAGATTCTACCTTCCTGTAACGTTTCAGCCTGATTGGACCTTGTTTTCACACAAATGGACCCAGAATGATGTGAAATAGTGCTTCGTGCAACATAAATCTGGGTGCCATTTACAAACCATAAGTGCTAATGACTCCATTCCTTTTTGTGGTTGTAGGGGCTGTTGATTGGAGTACACTAAAACAAACCTAACCTCTCTAGGTCATTCAGAAGCCAAGTTATAAGCCCACAAATGTGTAACTGGACTACTTCTTTAAAGTGACACCAGGCCCGGTGACCTTTGGGACATGTTTTTACCCCCTATAGGAATGTGCGATCATCTTGAAACGTTCAGATCACTTACAACTCAATAGATTCTACCTTCTTGTAAACTTTCAGCCTGATTGGACCTTGTTTTCACACAAATGGACCCAGAATGATGTGAAATTGTGCTTCGTGCAACATAATTCTGGGTGCCATTTACAAACCATAAGTGCTAATGACTCCATTCCTTTTTGTGGTTGTAGGGGCTGTTGATTGGAGTACACTAAAACAAACCTGATCTCTCTAGGACATTCAGAAGCCAAGTTAAAAGCCCACAAATGTGTAACTGGACTACTTCTTTAAAGGGACACCAGATACGGTGACCTTTGGGACATGGTTTGACCCCCTTAGGAAAGTGCTATCATCATGAAACGTTCAGATCACTTACAACTCAATAGATTCTACCTTTCTGTAACGTTTCAGCCTGATTGGACCTTGTTTTCACACAAATGAACCCAGAATGATGTGAAATTTTGCTTCGTTCAACATAATTCTGGGTGCCATTTAAAAACCATAAGTGCTAACGACTCCATTCATTTTTGTGGTTGTAGGGGCTGTTGATTGGAGTATACTAAAACAAACCTGATCTCTCTAGGACATTCAGAAGCCAAGTTATAAGCCCACAAATGTGTAACTGGACTACTTCTTTAAATTCACACCAGATCCGGTGACCTTTGGGACATGGTTTGACCCCCTTAGGAAAGTGCTATCATCATGAAACATTCAGATCACTTACAACTCAATAGATTCTACCTTCCTGTAACGTTTCAGCCTGATTGGACCTTGTTTTCACACAAATGGACCCAGAATGATGTGAAATTGTGCTTCGTGCAACATAATTCTGGGTGCCATTTACAAACCATAAGTGCTAATGACTCCATTCCTTTTTGTGGTTGTAGGGGCTGTTGATTGGAGTACACTAAAACAAACCTGACCTCTCTTGGACATTCAGAAGCCAAGTTATAAGCCCACAAAGGTGTAACTGGACTACTTCTTTAAAGTGACACCAGGCCCGGTGACCTTTGGGACATGGTTTGACCCCCTATAGGAATGTGCGATCATCATGAAACGTTAAGATCACTTACAACTCAATAGATTCTACCTTCTTGTAACGTTTCAGCCTTATTGGACCTTATTTTCACACAAATGGACCCAGAATGATGTGAAATTGTGCTTCGTGCAACATAATTCTGGGTGCCATTTACAAACCATAAGTGCTAATGACTCCATTGCTTTTTGTGGTTGTAGGGGCTGTTGAATTGAGTACACTAAAACAAACCTGATCTCTCTAGGACATTCAGAAGCCAAGTTATAAGCCCACAAATGTGTAACTGGACTATTTCTTTAAATTGACACCAGATCCGGTGACCTTTGGGACATGGTTTGACCCCCTATAGGAATGTGCGATCATCATGAAACGTTCAGATCACTTACAACTCAATAGATTCTACCTTCTTGTAACGTTTCAGCCTGATTGGACCTTGTTTTCACACAAATGGACCCAGAATGATGTGAAATTATGCTTCGTGCAACATAATTCTGGGTGCCATTTACAAAGCATAAGTGCTAATGACTCCATTCCTTTTTGTGGTTGTAGGGGCTGTTGATTGGAGTACACTAAAACAAACCTGATCTCTCTAGGACATTCAGAAGCCAAGTTATAAGCCCACAAATGTGTAACTGGACTACTTCTTTAAATTGACACCAGATCCGGTGACCTTTGGGACATGGTTTGACCCCCTTAGGAAAGTGCTATCATCATGAAACGTTCAGATCACTTACAACTCAGTAGATTCTACCTTCCTGTAAAGTTTCAGCCTGATTGGACTTTGTTTTCACACAAATGAACCCAGAATGATGTGAAATTGTGCTTCGTGCAACATATTTCTGGGTGCCATTTACAAACCATAAGTGCTAATGACCCCAGTCCTTTTTGTGGTTGTAGGGGCTGTTGATTGGAGTACACTAAAACAAACCTGATCTCTCTAGGACATTCAGAAGCCAAGTTATAAGCCCACAAATGTGTAACTGGACTACTTCTTTAAATTGACACCAGATCCGGTGACCTTTGGGGCATGGTTTGACCCCCTTAGGAAAGTGCTATCATCATGAAACGTTCAGATCACTTACAACTCAATAGATTCTACCTTCCTGTAACGTTTCAGCCTGATTGGACCTTGTTTTCACACAAATGAACCCAGAATGATGTGAAATTGTGCTTCGTTCAACATAATTCTGGGTGCCATTTAAAAACCATAAGTGCTAATGACTCCATTCCTTTTTGTGGTTGTAGGGGCTGTTGATTGGAGTATACTAAAACAAACCTGATCTCTCTAGGACATTCAGAAGCCAAGTTATAAGCCCACAAAGGTGTAACTGGACTACTTCTTTAAAGTGACACCAGGCCCGGTGACCTTTGGGACATGGTTTGACCCCCTATAGGAATGTGTGATCATCATGAAACGTTCAGATCACTTACAACTCAATAGATTCTACCTTCCTGTAACGTTTCAGCCTGATTGGACCTTGTTTTCACACAAATGGACCCAGAATGATGTGAAATTGTGCTTCGTGCAACATAATTCTGGGTGCCATTTACAAACCATAAGTGCTAATGACTCCATTCCTTTTTGTTGTTGTAGGGGCTTTTGATTGGTGTACACTAAAACAAACCTGATCTCTCTAGGACATTCAGAAGCCAAGTTATAAGCCCACAAATGTGTAACTGGACTACTTTAAATTGACACCAGATCCGGTGACCTTTGGGACATGATTTGACCCCCTTAGGAAAGTGCTATCATCATGAAACGTTCAGATCACTTACAACTCAATAGATTCTACCTTTCTGTAACGATTGAGCCTGATTGGACCTTACTTTCACACAAATGGACCCAGAATGATGTGAAATTGTGCTTCGTGCAACATAATTCTGGGTGCCATTTACAAACCATAAGTGCTAATGACTCCATTCCTTTTTGTGGTTGTAGGGGCTGTTGATTGGAGTACATTAAAACAAACCTGATCTCTCTAGGACATTCAGAAGCCAAGTTATAAGCCCACAAATGTGTAACTGGACTACTTCTTTAAATTGACACCAGGCCCGGTGACCTTTGGGACATGGTTTTACCCCCTAAAGGAATGTGAGATCATCTTGAAACGTTGAGATCACTTACAACTCAATAGATTCTACCTTCTTGTAGCGTTTCAGCCTGATTGGACCTTGTTTTCACACAAATGGACCCAGAATGATGTGAAATTGTGCTTCGTGCAACATATTTCTGGGTGCCATTTACAAACCATAAGTGCTAATGACTCCATTCCTTTTTGTGGTTGTAGGGGCTGTTGATTGGAGTACATTAAAATAAACCTGATCTCTCTAGGACATTCAGAAGCCAAGTTATAAGCCCACAAATGTGTAACTGGACTACTTCTTTAAATTGACACCAGATCCGGTGACCTTTGGGACATGGTTTGACCCCCTTAGGAAAGTGCTATCATCATGAAACGTTCAGATCACTTACAACTCAATAGATTCTACCTTCCTGTAACGTTTCAGCCTGATTGGACCTTGTTTTCACACAAATGAACCCAGAATGATGTGAAATTTTGCTTCGTTCAACATAATTCTGGGTGCCATTTAAAAACCATAAGTGCTAACGACTCCATTCATTTTTGTGGTTGTAGGGGCTGTTGATTGGAGTATACTAAAACAAACCTGATCTCTCTAGGACATTCAGAAGCCAAGTTATAAGCCCACAAATGTGTAACTGGACTACTTCTTTAAATTCACACCAGATCCGGTGACCTTTGGGACATGGTTTGACCCCCTTAGGAAAGTGCTATCATCATGAAACGTTCAGATCACTTACAACTCAATAGATTCTACCTTCCTGTAACGTTTCAGCCTGATTGGACCTTGTTTTCACACAAATGGACCCAGAATGATGTGAAATTGTGCTTCGTGCAACATAATTCTGGGTGCCATTTACAAACCATAAGTGCTAATGACTTCATTGCTTTTTGTGGTTGTAGGGGCTGTTGAATTGAGTACATTAAAACAAACCTGATCTCTCTAGGACATTCAGAAGCCAAGTTATAAGCCCACAAATGTGTAACTGGACTATTTCTTTAAATTGACACCAGATCCGGTGACCTTTGGGACATGGTTTGACCCCCTATAGGAATGTGCGATCATCATGAAACGTTCAGATCACTTACAACTCAATAGATTCTACCTTCTTGTAACGTTTCAGCCTGATTGGACCTTGTTTTCACACAAATGGACCCAGAATGATGTGAAATTATGCTTCGTGCAACATAATTCTGGGTGCCATTTACAAAGCATAAGTGCTAATGAC